>NC_069499.1:1022313578-1022608578 GCF_027579735.1 Bombina bombina | reverse complement strand
AGGTAAAGTAAATCATTGTGAACAAATTAAAGGGAAGAACATTTTTGAGTAAACTGTCCCTTTAAACCTTGCTGTCCACTTAATTATTAAAATCAATATTCCTCCTCTGCAATTGTGTCAAACCAATCACAATCAGCACAACCGCTCACCTGTAGCCTTAAAACACCTGACAATGCACACCCTATCAGTAACATCGTATTATATATACCCATGCATCAATTTATATTGGATGTGAGATACATTGATTAACTTCTTAAAAGTGAATATTACTATATGTACCTTTCATACACAACTACGTGGATGTGAGTTAAAGTACAAGAATATGTCATAAACATGATAATATTAACTGTTTTTTATTGACATTTCAAAATAGGTCATATTATATGTTTTAACAATATTAGTGTAATAAAACACACCTCACATGGATGTGTATGACAATTACATGGTAAATAACAGAGGACAAGGTTTATGGTAAACTATAATAATATTTATTTATTTTTTGGCTTCTTGGATGAGGGAGCTGAGGTGCCTGTAGTGGATTGCCATGTTCTCCTTGTTCTAGCAGATTCCAGTGTTTCTGCTGGTGTGCTGGCAACAGATGATAGGCTGGAGTCAGTGTCCTGTTGGTGTATAAAGTGCTCAACCAAAACACCCAAAAGTTGATTTTCTTCTCTCCATCTATTGTCCATCTGCATCTGCATATCAGACAGAATTCACATCATCTGTGACTGGTTTTGAACACTTGCACTTAACGATGCTGTGATTTCCCTCTGCAGCTCTATGCTACGATTCTGTAACCTCTCTTGGCCCCTCAAGAACCTCTCTTGGCCTCTTTGTGTGCTCTCAGTGCTTGTGACCCAGGGGAGAATACAGTGCATCCACAGGCTCTAGATCAACAGGGTTGGCAGTTACTTGAGGGCCACGATGTTGGAGAAGAGGTGATGCTTGTTGATGTGCTTCTGTTGCTTGAGGGGCAGCTGTAGTTTCTGGTGCTTGATGGGCAGGTGCAGCTGTATCTTCTGGTGCTTGAGGGGCAGGTGCATCTGTATCTTCTGGTGCTTGAGGGGCAGGTGCAGCTGTAGTTTCTGGTATTTGAGGGGCAGGTGCAGCTGTAGTTTCTGGTGCTTGAGGGGCAGGTGTATCTTCTGGTGCTTGAGGGGCAGCTGTAGCTTCTACTGCTTGAGGGGCAGCTGTAGTTTCTGCTGTATTTCCATCTGCAGATGGTGGAGCTCTTCCCAGGGAAGAGGATGGTGGAGTTCGTCCCAGTGAAGAGGATGGTGGAGCTTGTCCCAGTGAATAAGATGGTGGAACTCTCATAGATGATTGGTATTCCCACTGATGACCAGTGTGTGACCACTCAGCATCTACAATAGGCACATCCTGTGATATAGTATATCGGTAATATCCATGACTGACATGAGACTGTTATTGTGTTGTGGGGGGTGTAAATACACGGACCCTTTGTGCCTGTCTTGGCTCCCCCTCAAAACCAAAGGGAGGATGTTCCTCTTGCCAAGAATCTTGCCAGGGGTCATATGGCAATGTTGGTGGCATCACTCCCGGGTCCTCAACTGAAGCCATAAAACCATGCTCATACCTGGGAGCATACTGTTCATGCAGTTGCCTGAAGACTGGTGGTGGTAGTGCCGCCGCCATCAGGGGAAGACAGGGGTGACTCGACCAGTGGAGTACTACAGCAGAGTGCTAATTGAGCATGGGAAATTTTATTACAAGGAGTAAAGTATTAGCATTTGAGAGCATTTGAGAGGATTTCTGAGTGTGCACTAAACCATTATGCACAGTGTGAGACAGACTTGGCACTTTGTTTGTACAGTGTGTGCCTGAGTCAGACGGCAGATCACTTTCATTTGCAGAGGAGGTAGGACTTACTTAACAAATGTTTTTTATTTCTTTGTCCGACTTCGGATTGTAACTTCAGTGTGGTAGTAGTTGTATGGTGGGGCCAGGGGTCCTTAAAAACAATTTTTTTTTAGCAGCAGTGTATTTATGATTATTTGACAATGCTGTAGAAATTCTATATTTAAAACCATGCAGAAATGTTTCCTCCTCAGTACACAAATGGTAGGTACCCTTTTGGCAGATATGCATTTTTTTAATTTTTATATATATATATATATATTACATTCCAGTTTACTGCCCCTTTATGCACAGACTTTCCAGATGCAAGGAGGCATTTTATATAAGATTTTTACATCTGCATAAAATGTTATACTCTCATAAAATGAGATAGGTTAACTTAAAACTGTTCAGTTTACACTACAGCTGACTTAATTTTGAAATACATACCAACAAGCCTAAATCCTGCATTTAACCAGATCTAATGGTATGAGTACCACAGCTTAAGGTTCCACCAACACCATATAGAGTACAACATTTTCAAAATCCATAAGTACAGCTGACAGATGGGAACATTTGTACACTATGGGGCCCATTTATCAAGCTCCGGATGGGGCTTGTGGGCCCGTGTTTCTGGTGAGTCTTCAGACTCGCCAGAAACAGTGATCTAAAGACCGCTGCTCCATAACCCTGTCCGCCTGCTCTGATGAGGCAGACAGGAATTGCCACAATTCAACCCGATCGAGTACGATCGGGTTGATTGACACCTCCCTGCTGGCGGCTGATTGGCCGCGAGTTTGCAGGGGCGGCGTTGCACCAGCAGCTCTTGTGAGCTGCTGGTGCAATGCTGAATATGGAGAGCATATTGCTCTCCGCATTCAACGAGGTCTTGCAGACCTGATCCGCACTGTCGGATCAGGTCCACAAGACCTATGATAAATAGGCCTCTATATTTGAAGTGGTGCTCTTGGTTGGGGAAAATGGGGTAAAAATAAACAAACATATGTCAACCTTTTAAAAGTACTTTTCTTCATCTAGCCATCTACCCAGATCATTAATGTACAATTCTGAATTACCAGAATTATTTTTGTTTGCACACTTACAAATATGATTCTTTAAAAAGTGATCTCTTAATTTATGCATTGTTTTATCATGCATGTCACACACTGTTGATTTAGGGGATGCAAGGTGCATAAATGTTTCCTCCTGTGAGTGTTTCTGTGGGTGTCTGTGTTTATGTCTTTGTGCTTTGTTTGTGTCTCTATGAGTGTGTATGTATTTTTTCTGTGGGTCTCTCTGTGAGGGTGGGTGTGTATGTCTTTGTGCATTTTCTGTGGATGTCTGTGAGGGTGTGTGCATATGTCTTTGAGCTTTTCTATGGGTGTCTCTGTGAGGGTGTGTGTATGTTTGTCTTTGTGTATTTTCTCTGGATGCCTCTGTGAGGGTGGGTGTGTATGTCTGTGTTTTCTGTGGATGTCTCTGTAAAGAGTGTGTGTGTATGTATATGTATGTCTGTGTTTTCTGTGGATGTCTCTGTGAGGGTGTGTGTATGTCTTTGTGTGTTTTCTGTGGATTTCTCAGTGAGGGTGTGTGTATGTATGTCTTTCTGTGTTTTATGTGGTTGTCTCTCTGTGTCTCTATGTCTTTGTGTGTTTTCTGTGGGTGTCTCTGTGTGTGTGTGTATGTGTATGTCTTTGTGTGTTTTCTGAGGCTGTCTCTGCCTGTGTTTCCTTGGGTGTATGTGCAAGTTTGAGTTTGTGTGGGTGTTTGTGTGTCCATTGTCTGTTTCTTTTTAGGACATAAGGTCCATTGTCTGTTTCTTTTTAGGACATTTTGACCTTACTACTGATTATTCATATCTTTCTACAGACTTTGAGACTAATGAGACCTTTCCGGAAGTCACCTAATCCACCATTTAGTTGGCATCTCACTTTACAAAAAGATAATCAGAACTCCATATTTTGTTTTCTAAATCTCCTTTTTTTTTTTTTTTTACAAAACTGTAGTCTACCTCATTACTTGTCAGGTCAATGTAAACAAGTGCTGAGTGTCTGTTTGGGTGTCTGTGTCTGAGTGTGTTTCTTTGCGTGTCTGCTAGAGTGTCTATATGTGAATCCTTATGTGTGAGTGTGTGTGTTTCAGTGTATGAGTGTGTCTGTGTGTTTCTATGTTACTACCTTTACAACATTTCCAAGTTTAAATAGACACTTAAGAATAAAGTGCATATATGTTTTAGTCACTTGGTCAAAAATTGCACATATCAAGGGGGGGCTGATCAATGGTTAAGTCAGGGGCCCCAAAATTTCTAGTGGCGGCCCTGGGTGGTGGCATGGCTGTTTGTATCCTTGTGACAGGAGGTTCTGTGGAGGAGTTAAATGATGAGAGGGATTAGTACAGTCAGATATATGTCCATGTGGGCATACAATGTACATTAATACATGCTAGGGCCTATACTAATTCACATGTCAAACTCTATAACATGCATGTGCACATTGTGAGTTGTGAGTCTATGAGGGATTTGAATATGAGCAGTATACAGGGATGTGTTTCATACAATAATTATGTGTACATGTCAATGATGAAATAATGTGTTCTTTAAGTGACACTATGGTCACGCAATTTACTTTAGCTTTATCTAGGTACAGAACCTGCTTTATTGAGCTAAATGTATTGGGATGACTATAGTGTCCATTTAATGAAAACTCTACATGTGGCTTGTGGCCTGTGTTACTCTGAGACATGTTAGTATTGCACTATTCCACCTCACGTCATGAATTGTATTGTGTTAAGTAGCAGTAATGTCAAGTATAATTGTAGATGTTTATGTTAGTACTCCAATTACCATGCTCCTCATGAATGTGTGATATTAAAGAATGTTGCATTGCAATTACATATAATATAGGTGTGTGGGATGTTACTATGATGTGCTGTGGTTGCAACCACTGAGTCACGAGCCCCTGAAAGTCCATGGACTGCTGTGATACTCAGGGACCTGCATATCATCTCCTGCCAGGTATTGTAGTCTGTTTCCAGGGCTGACCCACCGCCTATTCCCTTCCGGTGGATAGCTTCCTGCCCCATCTTCTCTTTGACCCGCCTCTTACAATCATTCCACCTCTTTTTCAGGCCCTCTACAGTCCTCCTCTGCGGGGCTATGCTGTTGACGGCATCCTCTACTGCCATTTATGCAGTCTTTCTTTTTTTGGCACTGCCTTTGCCCTTCTCCTGCCCAAAGAGGTGACTGTAGTTGTCCATGATGGCCTGACTAGGGCAACATTTTCATTGAATGAGAATTTGGGACATCTCAGCCTCTCATCCACCATGGCCACTTGGCTTCCTCCCTGTGATATCCCTGGCAGTGTGGGTTCCTCCCTATCCTCTACCTCCTCCCCCCTTCTGTCCCCATGTGCACCCTCTATTCCTCTCCTGGATGTGCCTGGTATCTGGGGCTCTCTGGCATCTCTCCTCCTATCATCCCTTCTGGCTCTCCCTCTCCCCACTCCACTTACTCCCTGTCGGGGGGCCAACTGCTCCTCCTGTCCTCTCCAATCCTCCTCTCCCTGCCACTCCTCTCCCCTCCTCCCCTCTCCCCTCATCCCTACCTCTCCCTGCCATCCTCACACTAATCACACTACACAAACTCCCACTCACTCCCAGTTCAGTCACACACAATCACAATAAAACACTCTGCCTATCACACTGTAAAAATAAAATAAATATGTGAGGTGTTAGAAAAAAAAAAAGTGGTGTATTTGTATATGTATGTATGCAATGTGTGCAATATGTCAGAATATGTGTATGTCTTTGTGCATTTTCTGTGGATGTCTGTGAGGGTGTGTGCATATGTCTTTGAGATTTTCTATGGGTGTCTCTGTGAGGGTGTGTGTATGTTTGTCTTTGTGTATTTTCTCTGGATGCCTCTGTGAGGGTGGGTGTGTATGTCTGTGTTTTCTGTGGATGTCTCTGTAAAGAGTGTGTGTGTATGTATATGTATGTCTGTGTTTTCTGTGGATGTCTCTGTGAGGGTGTGTGTATGTCTTTGTGTGTTTTCTGTTTATGTCTCAGTGAGGGTGTGTGTATGTATGTCTTTCTGTGTTTTATGTGGTTGTCTCTCTGTGTGTCTATGTCTTTGTGTGTTTTCTGTGGGTGTCTCTCTGTGTGTGTGTGTGTATGTATGTGTATGTCTTTGTGTGTTTTCTGAGGCTGTCTCTGCCTGTGTTTCCTTGGGTGTATGTGCAAGTTTGAGTTTGTGTGTGTGTGTGTGTGTGTGTCCATTGTCTGTTTCTTTTTAGGACATAATGTCCATTGTCTGTTTCTTTTTAGGACATTTTGACCTTACTACTGATTATTCATATCTTTCTACAGACTTTGAGACTAATGAGACCTTTCCGGAAGTCACCTAATCCACCATTTAGTTGGCATCTCACTTTACAAAAAGATAATCAGAACTCCATATTTTGTTTTCTAAATCTCCTTTTTTTTTTTTTTTTTTTTACAAAACTGTAGTCTACCTCATTACTTGTCAGGTCAATGTAAACAAGTGCTGAGTGTCTGTTTGGGTGTCTTTGTCTGAGTGTGTTTCTTTGCGTGTCTGCTAGAGTGTCTATATGTGAATCCTTATGTGTGAGTGTGTGTGTTTCAGTGTATGAGTGTGTCTGTGTGTTTGTATGTTACTACCTTTACAACATTTCCAAGTTTAAATAGACACTTAAGAATAAAGTGCATATACAGGGAGTGCAGAATTATTAGGCAAGTTGTATTTTTGAGGATTAATTTTATTATTGAACAACAACCATGTTCTCAATGAACCCAAAAAACTCATTAATATCACAGCTGAATAGTTTTGGAAGTAGTTTTTAGTTTGTTTTTAGTTATAGCTATTTTAGGGGGATATCTGTGTGTGCAGGTGACTATTACTGTGCATAATTATTAGGCAACTTAACAAAAAACAAATATATACCCATTTCAATTATTTATTTTTACCAGTGAAACCAATATAACATCTCAACATTCACAAATATACATTTCTGACATTCAAAAACAAAACAAAAACAAATCAGTGACCAATATAGCCACCTTTCTTTGCAAGGACACTCAAAAGCCTGCCATCCATGGATTCTGTCAGTGTTTTGATCTGTTCACCATCAACATTGCGTGCAGCAGCAACCACAGCCTCCCAGACACTGTTCAGAGAGGTGTACTGTTTTCCCTCCTTGTAAATCTCACATTTGATGATGGACCACAGGTTCTCAATGGGGTTCAGATCAGGTGAACAAGGAGGCCATGTCATTAGATTTTCTTCTTTTATACCCTTTCTTGCCAGCCATGCTGTGGAGTACTTGGACGCGTGTGATGGAGCATTGTCCTGCATGAAAATCAAGTTTTTCTTGAAGGATGCAGACTTCTTCCTGTACCACTGCTTGAAGAAGGTGTCATCCAGAAACTGGCAGTAGGACTGGGAGTTGAGCTTGACTCCATCCTCAACCCGAAAAGGCCCCACAAGCTCATCTTTGATGATACCAGCCCAAACCAGTACTCCACCTCCACCTTGCTGGCGTCTGAGTCGGACTGGAGCTCTCTGGCCTTTACCAATCCAGCCACGGGCCCATCCATCTGGCCCATCAAGACTCACTCTCATTTCATCAGTCCATAAAACCTTAGAAAAATCAGTCTTGAGATATTTCTTGGCCCAGTCTTGACGTTTCAGCTTGTGTGTCTTGTTCAGTGGTGGTCGTCTTTCAGCCTTTCTTACCTTGGCCATGTCTCTGAGTATTGCACACCTTGTGCTTTTGGGCACTCCAGTGATGTTGCAGCTCTGAAATATGGCCAAACTGGTGGCAAGTGGCATCTTGGCAGCTGCACGCTTGACTTTTCTCAGTTCATGGGCAGTTATTTTGCGCCTTGGTTTTTCCACACGCTTCTTGCAACCCTGTTGACTATTTTGAATGAAACGCTTGATTGTTCGATGATCACACTTCAGAAGCTTTGCAATTTTAAGAGTGCTGCATCCCTCTGCAAGATATCTCACTATTTTTGACTTTTCTGAGCCTGTCAAGTCCTTCTTTTGACCCATTTTGCCAAAGGAAAGGAAGTTGCCTAATAATTATGCACACCTGATATAGGGTGTTGATGTCATTAGACCACACCCCTTCTCATTACAGAGATGCACATCACCTAATATGCTTAATTGGTAGTAGGCTTTTGAGCCTATACAGCTTGGAGTAAGACAACATGCATAAAGAGGATGATGTGGTCAAAATACTCATTTGCCTAATAATTCTGCACTCCCTGTATACCGACTGGGTGGAATTGTAAACAACAGAGATGAAGATTAGGTGGGTAGCTGTCACCCCTTCCTTTCTCACACAACCTTCTAACCTAACTACATAATTTGTGGCTGATTTTGCAATGTATGCTTTAACTATTAAATCCCTTCTAGCTCCCAATCACTGGATGAAATAACTTAATGAGAGAAATATTTATGAATATAAATAGTATAGCTCCCAGTGGCATGGAAAGCATTTTTCTGGGACAGAATCACAAATAGATCTTCAGCTTTTAGCTCTAACTGGTCCCATAAACACTGCATGTGTTACGGCTAGATTACGAGTTTTGCGTTATGAGGGGTGCACATTATTGAGCGTAGAGCAAAGTTGAGCTCCATACCACACTCCAATACCAGCGCTGCTGAAAGCTGCGGTGAGCTGGTTTTACGTGCTTGTGACGACACCTACATTATATTTATTAACCCCTAATCTGCCGCCTCAGACATCGCCAACACCTACATTATACTTATTAACCCCTAATCTGCTGCCCCCCAACATTGCCAACACCTACATTATATTTATTAACCCCTAATCTCCTGCCCCCAATGTCGCCACAACCTACCTACACTTATTAACCCCTAATCTGCTGCCCCCAACTACGCAGCCACTATAATAAACATATTAACCCCTTAACCACCGTACTACCGCATCGCAAACACAAGTAAAATATTATTAACCCCTAATCTGCCGCCCCTAACATTTCCGCCACCTGCCTACATTTATTAACCCCTAATCTGCCGCCCCCAATGTCGCCGCCACTATACTAAATTTATTAACCCCTAAACCTAAGTCTAACCCTAACACCCCCTAACTTAAATATAATTAAAATAAATCTAAATAAACCTACTATCATTACCTAAATAATTCCTATTTAAAACTAAATACTTACCTATAAAATAAACCCTAAACTAGCTACAATATAACTAATAGTTACATTGTATCTATCTTAGGTTTTAGTTTTATTTTACAGTCAAGTTTATATTTATTTTAACTAGGTAGAATAGTTACTAAATAGTTATTAACTATTTACTAACTACATAGCTAAAATAAATACAAATTTACCTGTAAAATAAAACCTAAGCTGTCTTACACTGACACCTAACCTTACACTACAATTAAATAAATTACCTAAATTAAATACAATTACCTAAATTACAAAAACAAACACTAAATTACACAAAATAAAAAAAGAAATGATCACATATTTAAACTAATTACACCTAATCTAATAGCCCTATCAAAATAAAAAAGCCCCCCCAAAATAAAAAAAAACCCTAGCCTAAACTAAACTACCAATAGTCCTTAAAAGGGCCTTTTGCGGGGCATTGCCCCAAGGAAATCAGCTCTTTTACCTGTAAAAAAAAATACAAACACCCCCCAACAGTAAAACCCATCACCCACACAACCAACCCCCCAAATAAAATCGTAAATAAAAAAACCTAAGCTCCTCATTGCCCTGCAAAGGGCATTTGGATGGGCATTGCTCTTAAAAGGGCATTTAGCTCTTTTTCCGCACAAAAGCCCTAATCTAAAAATAAAACCCACCCAATAAACCCTTAAAAAAGCCTAACACTAACCCCGAAGATCCACTTAAAGTTTTTGAAGACCTGACATCCATCCTCAAGAAGCGGCAGAAGTCCTCATCAAAGCCAGCAGAAGTCTTCATCCAAGCGGCCGAAGTCTTCATCCAAGCAGCCGAAGTCTTCATCCAAGCCCGCAGATGTCTTCATTCAGACGGCATCTTCTATCTTCATCCATCAGGCGTGGAGCGGCTCAATCTTTAAGACATCCGGCGCGGAGCATCCTCTTCAATCGGAGTCTTCTTGCAAAACAAAGGTTCCTTTAAGTGACGTCATCCAAGATGGCATCCCTTGAATTCCGATTGGCTGATAGAATTCTATCAGCCAATAGGAATTTAAGGTAAAAAATCCTATTGGCAGATGCAATCAGCCAATAGGATTGAGCTCACATTCTATTGGCTGATTGAAACAGCTAATAGAATGCAAGCTCAATCCTATTGGCTGATTGGATCAGCCAATAGGATTGAAGCTCAATCCTATTGACTGATTGCATCAGCCCATAGGATTTTTTCACCTTTAATTCCGACTGGCGGATAGAATTCTATCAGCCAATCTGAATTCAAGGGACGCCATCTTGGATGACGTCATTTAAAGGAACCTTCATTCTGCAAGAAGACGTCGATTGAAGAGGATGCTCTGCGCCAGATTTCTTGAAGATGGAGCCGCTCCGCGCCGGATGGATGAAGATAGAAGATGCCGTCTGGATGAAGACTTCTGCCCGTCTGGAGGACCACTTCTCCCGGCTTAGACAAAGACTTCTCCCGGCTCCGTTGAGGACTTCTTGCCTCTTGGATGAAGACTTCTCTTGGCTTCGTTGAGGATGGATGTCCGGTCTTCAAAACTGTAATTGGATCTTTGGGGCTTAGTGTTTTTTTTAAGGAGTTATTGGGTGGGTTTAATTTTTAGGTTTGGGTTTGGGCACTTGAAAAAGAGCTAAATGCCCTTTTAAGGGCAATGTGCATCCAGATGCCCTTTTCAGGGCAATGGGGAGCTTAGGTTTTTTTAGTTAGGATTTTATTTGGGGGGGTTGGTTGTGTGGGTGGTGGGTTTTACTGTTGGGGGGTTGTTTGTATTTTTTTTTACAGGTAAAAGAGCTGATTTCTTTGGGGCAATGTCCAGCAAAAGGCCCTTTTAAGGGCTATTGGTAGTTTAGTTTAGGCTAGGGTTTTTTTTATTTTTTTGGGGGGGGGTTATTTTGATAGGGCTATTAGATTAGGTGTAATTAGTTTAAATATCTGATAATTTCTTTTTTTATTTTGTGTAATTTAGTGGGGTTTTTTGTGTAATTTAGGTAATTGTATTTAATTTAGGTAATTGTATTTAATTTAGGTAATTGGTTTAATTGTAGTGTAAGGTTAGGTGTTAGTGTAACTCAGGTTAGGTTTTATTTTACAGGTAAATGTGTATTTATTTTAGCTAGGTAGCTAGTAAATAGTTAATAACTATTTAGTAACTATTCTACCTAGTTAAAATAAATACATTTTCCTGTAAAATAAAAATAAACCCTAAGCTAGCTACAATGTAACTATTAGTAGCTATCTTAGGGTTTATTTTACAGGTAAGTATTTAGTTTTAAATAAGAATTATTTAGTTATTAATAGTAGGTTTTATTTAGATTTATTTTAATTATATTAAAGTTAGAGGGTGTTAGGGTTAGATTTAGGGTTAGGTTTAGGGGTTAATATGTTTATTATAGTGGCGGCGATGTCCGGTGCAACAGATTAGGGGTTAATAAATGTAGGTAGGTGGTGGCGATGTTAGGGATGGCAGATTAGGGGTTAATAAATGTAGGTAGGTGGTGGCGATGTTAGGGGTGTCAGATTAGGGGTTAATAATATTAAACTAGTGTTTGCGATGCAGGAGTGCGGCGGTTTAGGGGTTAATATGTTTATTATAGTGGTGGCGATGTCGGGAGCGGCAGATTAGGGGTTAATAATTTTATTTTAGTGTTTGCGATGCGGGAGGGCCTCGGTTTAGGGATTAATAGGTAGTTTATGGGTGTTAGTGTACTCTTTAACACTTTAGTTATGAGTTTTATGCTACAGCTTTGTAGCGTAAAACTCATAACTACTGACTTTAGATTGCGTTACGAATCTTGCAGTATAGGCTGTACCGCTCACTTTTTGGCCTCCCAGAAAAAGCTTGTAATATCGGCGCTATGGAAGTCCCATTGAAAAAAGACTTTACGCAAATTGTGTAAGTTAATTTGTGTTACGGCCAAAAAAGTGTGTGGTACAGCTTTTTTGACAAGACTCGTAATAGCAGCGGTAGTGAAAAGCAGCGTTATAACCCATAACAATGCTTTTTCACTCATAACGCAAAACTCGTAATCTAGCCGATAGTCTTATAACATTTAGAGATTCATATATCCTTATACATGTTTGAAGGTATCCTATGTGTTGTTACCATGCAATATTTTACTGTTCTGAATTGTTAATATATATTGCTATTGTTGAACAAGAATTATTTGGTAAGAATAAAATACAAAATATGCATTGAAACATTTTTTTAAACAAAACATTTTTTTAAACAAAATAAAAACAGCTAGGAGGCCTCCTATATAAATTGCAACTAAACATCTCATTTTAAATGATTTACACCAACAGCATTTATATATATATATATATATCTTTTTCTCTGTATACAAATTTTTTTGTAAATACATTTTCTCACAGTGTGAATATTAATATTCACACTGTGAGAAAATGTATTTACAAAAGAATTTGTATACAGAGAAAAAGATATATATATATATATATACATATATATATATATATATATATATATATATATATATATATATATATATATATATATATAAAAATGCTGTTGGTGTAAATCGTTTAAAATGAGATGTTTAGTTACATTTTATCTAGGAGGCCTCCTAGCTGTTTTTATTTTGTTTACTTTACATAATGGGTCACAAGAGGGCGCTGTATTTACCGGTCTAGGTGTTATTTAGAATGTAAGGGTTAAAACCCCAGGTGTATGCCTATATAACCAGGTGTGTTGTAATCTGTTTTTATCACATGATTAAGGGGCATTGGCCCCGAAACATTGTGGTGTTTTTTCTGCTCCTGTTATTTAACAAACTTTGAAGATTGTTTGTACCAAAATAAGGAGAACCTCTGTTTTGCAATACTCAAAAGTCCACAGAAGAGTCACTAGAGAGGGAGGGATAAAATAACAACAGCTATTTCCACTGAGAAATTAAATCCACACAAAAATTAAGTTTTTCTTAAAAAAATTAAATCAAAATCAGTAGAATCAAACTGAGACAGCTGCCTGAAGAACTCTTCTACCAAAGACTGCTTACAGAAGAAGCAAAATACATCAAAATGGTAAAAACAAGAAAAGTATGCAAAGAAAACCAAATTACTGATTTGCAAATGTGATCAACCAAAGCTTCATTCTGAAAAAGCCCAAGAAATAGCGACTGAATTTAGTAGAATGAGCTGTTGATCTCTAAAGTGGAGCCTGCCCTGCCTCCAAATAAGCCTGGAAAACAAAAGCTTTAACCAGGGTGCCAAAGAAATGGCAGAGGCTTCCTAAGCAGAAAAACAACAAATAGATTAGAAGTCTTCTGAAATCCTAGAAACCTTGATATAGAATTATAAAGGTCTTACCACATCCAAAGGATGTAAATAACTCTCAAAGAATTATTTAGGATTAGGACTCAAAGAAGGAACAACAATTTCTCTACTAATGTCCACAAAACAACTTATCTAGATGAAAAAATCAGATAAGGAGACACACAAGAGAGAGCTGATAAATCAGAAACTCTTGTAGCAGAAGAGATAGTCAAAAGAAACAACACTTTCCAAGAAAGTAGATAAACTTCAAAGACAATATAGGCTCAAAAGAGAAGAGCCTGCAAAATCTTTAAACCAAAAAAGGAGAAATTAATAAATGAACAGGCTTGATACCAACCAAAGCCTTAACAAAAATATTAGAAAGTTTAAACAATCTTTCTAGGAAATAAAACAGAAAGAACAGAAATGTGTCCCTTCAAAATATTTGCAGACAAATTTATCTAAACCATCCTGAAAAACTGTAAAATCCTAGGAATTCTAAAAGTATGCCAAAAGAATTTATGAGAAGAACACCATAAAATATAGGTTTAACCTGATAATACATGTTCCTTGAAAAAGACTTATAAGCCTGCAACATAGTGATAAAAAGTCAGAGTCAGAGAAACCTCTATGACTAAACACTAATCAATTTCCATACTATCAAGTTAGTAATTTGAGATCCTGATCGAAAAATAGCCCCTAAAACAAGAGGGCTGGCCAAAGAGAAAGCGGCCAAGGATGGCAACTTGGACATCTGAACAAGATCCACATACCAAACCTGTGACACCATGCTGATGCCATAAGAAACAAATGAGACTGTTCCAATATGATCTTGGAAATTACCCTTGGGAAAAAAAACAGAGGTGGAAAGATGAAGTCAGGTTGCACAACCAAGACACTGCTAATGCATCCAGCATTTCTGCCTGAGGATCCCTGGACCTGAAAAGGTACCTGGGAAATTGAGAAAACACATCTGTATAAAGATACCACTCTCCCGGATGTAAAGACTGACGGCTGAGATAATCCACCTCCCAAATGTCTAAACCTGAGATAAAAAATCATAGAAAATAGACAGGAGATGAATTCTATCTAAGAACGTATTCAAGATACTTCTTAATTGCTTAAGGAACTACGAGTCCCTATTGTTGATTGACATATGCCACAGACGTGATATTGTCTGTCTGAAAGCAAAAAATGAAAAAGTTCTCTCCTTAAAGAAGCCAAGCCTGAAATAACTCTGAAAAATAGTACAGAGTTATAAAATATTGATTGGAAACCTCGCCTCTTGAAGTTTCCAAACCCCTTGTGCTGTCAGAGAACCCCAAACAGCTCCCCAACCTGTAAAACTTGCATCCATTAAGAATACAGTTCAGGGAGGACGAACAAAAGGAGGCCCCCTGAATAAAATGATTATAGACTAATCACCAAAACAGAGAGAATAGAGTGTTAGGATTTAAAAATATCAACTGTGATATCTAAAAACAATCCCTGTATCATTGATTCAGTATGCAAAGCAAAAAGAAATCTCAGATAAAAAACGAGCAAAGGGAACCACGCCCGATGCTGCAGTTATGAGACTTAAAACTTCCATGCACATAGCCACTGAAAGAAATGTTCTAGACTGTACTTTAGACAGGCTAACGCCAATTACAATTGACTTTGTCCGATAAAGACAAAGACATGAACACAGAATCCATCTAGAAACCCAAAAAGAAGTGACCCTTGTCTGAGGAATCACGAAACTCTTAGGTAAATTAAATCCTCTAACCATGTCTTGAAGAAACAAAACATAGTTGATTCATGAGGGATTACAAAAAAAGAAAAGTCCATATATTTGAAAACTGCTCTTTCATATGTATGTATTGTGTACTTGTAAAGCGCGTCTAATCACCCGTAAGGGACTGAAGACGCTGCTCATTTAATCGACCTCGGAAGGGTGAAAGGCTGAATGGACCTCGCCGGGAATAGAACCTGCAACCCTCAGGTTGCTACAGAGCTCAGCCACAGTGCATTAGCATGCTGAGCTATCTGTCCGGCTTTAATAAAAGAAAAGTTTAAGCTAATACCAAGATACCATCCAAATTAGGAAACACCACAATACCCTAGTGTCTGAAAACAGAAAGAAGGGCACCAAGAACCTTTGAAAAGATTCATAAAGCTGTCGCTAGACCAAATGGAAAAGCAACAAATTGGTAAAGCTTATCTAAAAAGGAAAATCTCAGAATCCACAAGTGGTCTGAAATAAAATAACCTTGATGAACAAAAAGGCATAATAGTCCTTATAATCGCCAACTTAAAAGTTGAGACTCTAGCAAAACAATATAAAAGTCTTCAGATCCAAGAATGGACTGAATCAACCTTTCTTATTTGGGACAAAGAATAGAATTGAATAGAAACCCAAACCCTGTTCCTGCTAAAAAAAACTGGTATAACCACTCCTGAAAATAATTCACAGAGTGTACTAAGAAAGAAAGATTCTTCCCATAGGAGGTCTCATTCTAAAAATATATTCAAACCCTAAGAATAATATAGATTTTGGACTGAGTTCATCCTAAAACAACTTAATCTGCACCCCACCAGAAGGACTAGTTTGAGAACCGCACCTTCATACAGTCTAATAACTAGTAATTATATAGCGTTTTTCTCCCAGAAGGATAAAAAAAAATGCTTTTTCAGTACTTACACTCAGAGTTAACCAAATTAGCAGCTGATAAAAACAGTTGTTATTATTACCCAAATAAATGGTACACAATAAATTGACCTCAAAGGGCTGTATTAACCCTGCCGGGAAATGAATCTATGACCCTTGGATCTAGAACAAGCATTTGTAGTCAGGCCATTCACCAACTGATCTACATCACCGGACTAAAAGTAGGGCAGAAAAAAACTCTAAACCTCCAGAAATAGTGGAGAGCTCAGCCACAGTGCATTAGCATGCTGAGCTATCTGTCCGGCTTTAATAAAAGAAAAGTTTAAGCTAATACCAAGATACCATCCAAATTAGGAAACACCACAATACCCTAGTGTCTGAAAACAGAAAGAAGGGCACCAAGAACCTTTGAAAAGATTCATAAAGCTGTCGCTAGACCAAATGGAAAAGCAACAAATTGGTAAAGCTTATCTAAAAAGCAAAATCTCAGAATCCACAAGTGGTCTGAAATAAAATAACCTTGATGAACAAAAAGGCATAATAGTCCTTATAATCGCCAACTTAAAAGTTGAGACTCTAGCAAAACAATATAAAAGTCTTCAGATCCAAGAATGGACTGAATCAACCTTTCTTATTTGGGACAAAGAATAGAATTGAATAGAAACCCAAACCCTGTTCCTGCTAAAAAAAACTGGTATAACCACTCCTGAAAATAATTCACAGAGTGTACTAAGAAAGAAAGATTCTTCCCATAGGAGGTCTCATTCTAAAAATATATTCAAACCCTAAGAATAATATAGATTTTGGACTGAGTTCATCCTAAAACAACTTAATCTGCACCCCACCAGAAGGACTAGTTTGAGAACCGCACCTTCATGCAGTCTAATAACTAGTAATTATATAGCGTTTTTCTCCCAGAAGGATAAAAAAAATGCTTTTTCAGTACTTACACTCAGAGTTAACCAAATTAGCAGCTGATAAAAACAGTTGTTATTATTACCCAAATAAATGGTACACAATAAATTGACCTCAAAGGGCTGTATTAACCCTGCCGGGAAATGAATCTATGACCCTTGGATCTAGAACAAGCATTTGTAGTCAGGCCATTCACCTAACTGATCTACATCACCGGACTAAAAGTAGGGCAGAAAAAAACTCTAAACCTCCAGAAATAGTGGAGATAATAGAAATCAAACAAATTATTATCCTAGCAAGATAGAGATAATAAAATATATTTGAAATCATAATAATAGATATAGTAAACATAATTAAATGAATAATAATTAAATGAATACATCTAAAGTAAATAAAAAGAGTTATATACTTGAGAATCTGAAACTGCTTATGCTAACTGTTCAACAAAGGTTAAGAGAACAGTAATATCAGCCACAGATAAAGCTGAGCTAAAAATATAAACAGTACGTAAATATGCTCTACTAAGGTTATATTCAAATTCTAAAGAATCCTGAAAATAAGTACCAATTTCCTTAAAAATAGTAGTACAGTCCCAAGAGGGAATCAGAATAACCATTCTCTAGAATATAATACAGATAATATATTGAATAGGAAAAGACCTCAAAAGCAAAAATGTTAAAATCCAGATTTGAAAAGGATTATTAACATTCAGCTAGATTAGGAGTTTGGAGTTATGAGTGAAAAAGCAGCGTTATGCTTCAGAACGCTGCTTTTTCCCTAAGGCTGCTATTACAAGTCTTGTAGGTATAGGTGTACCGCACAACTTTTTGGCCGTCATGCAATGTCAGTACCGCACTTTTAAAAAAGTAATTTTCAATGGGACTCCCATAGCGCCGGTATTACGAGTTTGCCGGGGAGGCCAAAAAGTGAGCGGTACACTCTATAACCACAAGATCTGTACCGCCATCTAAAGTCAGTAGTTATGAGTTTTACGTTACAAAGCTGTACCATAAAACTCATAACTAAAGTTTTAAAAAGTACACTAACACCCATAAACTACCTATTAACCCCTAAACTGAGGCCCTCCCGCATCGCAAACACTATAATAAATTTATGAACTCCTAATCTGCTGCTCCGGACCTCGCCACCACTATTAAAATGTATTAACCCCTATTCCGCCGCTCCCCGACATTGTCACCACTATAATAAACCTATTAACCCCTAAACCGCCACCCTCCAGCATCGCAAACACTATTTAAATATTATTAACCCCTAATCCTAACCCTTACGTAACCCTAAATCTAACCCTAACATAACCCTAACCCTAAATTAACCCTAAGCCTAACACCCCCTAACTTAAATATAATTAAAATAAATCTAAATAAACCTTCCAATTATTAACTAAATAATTCCTATTTAAAACTAAATACATACTTACCTGTAAAAAAAACCCTAAGCTAGCTACAAAATAACTAATAGTTATATTGTAGCTATATTAGGTTTTATTTTTATTTCACAGGTAAGTTTGTATTTATTTTAACTAGGCAGACTAGTTCGTAAATAGTTATTAACTATTTGCTAACTACCTAGTTAAAATAAATACAAAGTTACCTGTAAAATAAAACCTAACCTGCCTTACACTAAAACCTAACATTACAATAAAGTGAAATAAATTACATTAATAAAATACAATTTACTAAATTACAAACAAAATAAACACTAAATTACAAAAAATAAAAAACGAAATTATCAAAAATAAAAATGAGTTACTCCTAACCTAATAGCCCTATCAAAATAAAAAAGCCCCCCCCCCAAATTAAAAAACCCCTAGCCTACACTATACTGCCAATGACCCTCAAAAGGGCCCTTTGTGGGGCATTGCCCCAAAGAAATCAGCTCTTTTACCTGTAAAAAAAAATACAAACACCCCCCAACAGTAAAACCCACCACCCACCCAACCAAACCCCAAATAAAACATATTTAAATAAACCTAAGCTAAACATTTCCCTGAATAGGACATTTGGATGGGCATAGCCCTTAAAAGGGCATTTAGCTTTTTTACATTGCCCAAAACCCTAACCTAAAAAAACACCCAAAAAACCCTTAAAAAAACCTAACACCCCCGACGATCCACTTACAGTTATCGAAGTACGGACATCCATCCTCATCCAGCCAGCGAAGTTCTCATCCAAGTGGAAAGAAGTCTTCATCCAGACGGCATCTTCTATCTTCATCCATCCTGTTCCAATGAGCCCCTTTAATTCCTATTGGTTGATAGAAATAGGAATGTAAGGGACGCCATCTTGGATGACGCCACTTAAAGGGAACCTTCAATTTACAGCGACGACCATAAGAAGAGGATGCTCCGCGCCGAATGTCTTAAAGATGGATCCGCTCCTTGCTGGATGGATGAAGATAGAAGATACCGTCTGGATGAAGACTTCTTTCTGCTTGGATGAGGACTTCGCTGACTGGATGAAGATCGAAGAGGCCTCTTGGATGAAGACTTCTTGCTGCTTGGATGAGGACTTCGCCGGCTGGATGAGGATGGATGTCCGGACCTCGATAACTGTAAGTGGATCGTCGGGGGTTAGTGTTAGTTTTTTTTAATTTATTTTTTTATTTAAGTTTTTATTGATTTTATAACATGTTAACAGAGTTGGAAAAGGAAATCCGTACAACAATAATTGAAATGCAATCAGCAGTATCACATAGTCATAGTGATGTGGAGAACAGTTCCCGGCGAACATAGCTTGTTCGCGTTCGCCGCGGCGGGCGAACATATGCGATGTTCGATCCGCCCCCTATTTGTCATCATTGAGTAAACTTTGACCCTGTATCTCACAGTCTGCAGACACATTTCAGCCAATCAGCAGCAGACACTCCCTCCCAGACCCTCCCAGCTCCTGGGCAGCAGCCATTTTAGATTCATTCTGATCCTGCATTCTTAGTGAGAGGAGTAATAGTGCTGCTGCTGCAGTGTAATCTAATTTCAGTTGCCAGCAGGCCAGCCTGTGTGTCAGGCTCACAGCATATACTGTGCCTACTTGCTCAGTGCCACCACCAGTCATATCTGGTGTAACATTAGTGTAAATTAAAAAAAAAAAAACTTTGACATCAGTCTGCTAGTGTAATCTAATTTCAGTTGCCAGGCCAGCCTGCCACTGCCAGCCTGTGTGTCAGGCTCACAGCATATACTGTGCCTACTTCCTCAGTGCCACCACTCATATCTGGTGTAACATTAGTGTAATTTTTTTTTAAAAAAAACTTTTACATCAGTCTGCTAGTGTAATCTAATTTCAGTTGCCAGGCTAGCCTGCCACTGCCAGCCTGTGTGTCAGGCTCACAGCATATACTGTGCCTACTTCCTCAGTGCCACCACTCATATCTGGTGTAACATTAGTGTAAATGTTTTTTAAAAAAACTTTTACATCAGTCTGCTAGTATAATCTAATTTCAGTTGCCAGGCCAGCCTGCCACTGCCAGCCTGTGTGTCAGGCTCACAGCATATACTGTGCCTACTTGCTCAGTGCCACCACTCATATCTGGTGTAACATTAGTGTAAATTTAAAAAAAAAAAACTTTTACATCAGTCTGCTAGTGTAATCTAATTTCAGTTGCCAGGCCAGCCTGCCACTGCCAGCCTGTGTGTCAGGCTCACAGCATATACTGTGCCTACTTCCTCAGTGCCACCACTCATATCTGGTGTAACATTAGTGTAAATGTTTTTTAAAAAAACTTTTACATCAGTCTGCTAGTGTAATCTAATTTCAGTTGCGAGGCCAGCCTGCCACTGCCAGCCTGTGTGTCAGGCTCACAGCATATACTGTGCCTACTTCCTCAGTGCCACCACTCATATCTGGTGTAACATTAGTGTAAATTTTTTTTAAAACAACTTTTACATCACTCTGCTAATATAATCTAATTTCAGTTGCCAGCAGGCCAGCCTGCCACTGCCAGCCTGTGTGTCAGGCTCACAGCATATACTGTGCCTACTTGCTCAGTGCCACCACTCATATCTGGTGTAACATTAGTGTAAATTTAAAAAAAAAAACTTTTACATCAGTCTGCTAGTATAATCTAATTTCAGTTGCCAGCAGGCCAGCCTGCCACTGCCAGCCTGTGTGTCAGGCTCACAGCATATACTGTGCCTACTTGCTCAGTGCCACCACTCATATCTGGTGTAACATTAGTGTAAATTTAAAAAAAAAAAAACTTTTACATCAGTCTGCTAGTGTAATCTAATTTCAGTTGCCAGGCAAGCCTGCCACTGCCAGCCTGGGTGTCAGGCTCACAGCATATACTGTGCCTACTTCCTCAGTGCCACCACTCATATCTGGTATAACATTAGTGTAATTATTTTTAAAAAAAAACTTTTACATCACTCTGCTAATATAATCTAATTTCAGTTGCCAGGCCAGCCTGCCACTGCCAGCCTGTGTGTCAGGCTCACAGCATATACTGTGCCTACTTCCTCAGTGCCACCACTCATATCTGGTGTAACATTAGTGTAAATGTTTTTTAAAAAACTTTTACATCAGTCTGCTAGTGTAATCTAATTTCAGTTGCGAGGCCAGCCTGCCACTGCCAGCCTGTGTGTCAGGCTCACAGCATATACTGTGCCTACTTCCTCAGTGCCACCACTCATATCTGGTGTAACATTAGTGTAAATTTTTTTTAAAACAACTTTTACATCACTCTGCTAATATAATCTAATTTCAGTTGCCAGCAGGCCAGCCTGCCACTGCCAGCCTGTGTGTCAGGCTCACAGCATATACTGTGCCTACTTGCTCAGTGCCACCACTCATATCTGGTGTAACATTAGTGTAAATTTAAAAAAAAAAACTTTTACATCAGTCTGCTAGTATAATCTAATTTCAGTTGCCAGCAGGCCAGCCTGCCACTGCCAGCCTGTGTGTCAGGCTCACAGCATATACTGTGCCTACTTGCTCAGTGCCACCACTCATATCTGGTGTAACATTAGTGTAAATTTAAAAAAAAAAAACTTTTACATCAGTCTGCTAGTGTAATCTAATTTCAGTTGCCAGGCCAGCCTGCCACTGCCAGCCTGGGTGTCAGGCTCACAGAATATACTGTGCCTACTTCCTCAGTGCCACCACTCATATCTGGTGTAACATTAGTGTAAATTTTTTTTAAAAAAAACTTTTACATCAGTCTGCTAGTGTAATCTAATTTCAGTTGCCAGGCCAGCCTGCCACTGCCAGCCTGGGTGTCAGGCTCACAGCATATACTGTGCCTACTTCCTCAGTGCCACCACTCATATCTGGTGTAACATTAGTGTAAATTTTTTTTAAAAAAACTTTTACATCAGTCTGCTAGTGTAATCTAATTTAAGTTGCCAGGCCAGCCTGCCACTGCCAGCCTGTGTGTCAGGCTCACAGCATATACTGTGCCTACTTCCTCAGTGCCACCACTCATATCTGGTGTAACATTAGTGTAAAAAAATTTTAAAAAACTTTTACATCACTCTGCTAGTATAATCTAATTTCAGTTGCCAGCAGGCCAGCCTGCCACTGCCAGCCTGTGTGTCAGGCTCACAGATACTGTGCCTACTTCCTCAGTGCCACCACTCATATCTGGTGTAACATTAGTGTACATTTAAAAAAAAAAACTTTTACATCAGTCTGCTAGTGTAATCTAATTTCAGTTGCCAGGCCAGCCTGCCACTGCCAGCCTGGGTGTCAGGCTCACAGCATATACTGTGCCTACTTCCTCAGTGCCACCACTCATATCTGGTGTAACATTAGTGTAAATTTTTTTTAAAAAAACTTTTACATCAGTCTGCTAGTGTAATCTAATTTCAGTTGCCAGGCCAGCCTGCCACTGCCAGCCTGGGTGTCAGGCTCACAGCATATACTGTGCCTACTTCCTCAGTGCCACCACTCATATCTGGTGTAACATTAGTGTAAATTTTTTTAAAAAAAACTTTTACATCACTCTGCTAATATAATCTAATTTCAGTTGCCGGGCCAGCCTGCCACTGCCAGCCTGTGTGTCAGGCTCACAGCATATACTGTGCCTACTTCCTCAGTGCCACCACTCATATCTGGTGTAACATTAGTGTAAATGTTTTTTTTAAAAACTTTTACATCAGTCTGCTAGTGTAATCTAATTTCAGTTGCGAGGCCAGCCTGCCACTGCCAGCCTGTGTGTCAGGCTCACAGCATATACTGTGCCTACTTCCTCAGTGCCACCACTCATATCTGGTGTAACATTAGTGTAATTTTTTTTTAAAACAACTTTTACATCACTCTGCTAATATAATCTAATTTCAGTTGCCAGCAGGCCAGCCTGCCACTGCCAGCCTGTGTGTCAGGCTCACAGCATATACTGTGCCTACTTGCTCAGTGCCACCACTCATATCTGGTGTAACATTAGTGTAAATTTAAAAAAAAAAACTTTTACATCAGTCTGCTAGTATAATCTAATTTCAGTTGCCAGCAGGCCAGCCTGCCACTGCCAGCCTGTGTGTCAGGCTCACAGCATATACTGTGCCTACTTGCTCAGTGCCACCACTCATATCTGGTGTAACATTAGTGTAAATTTAAAAAAAAAAAACTTTTACATCAGTCTTCTAGTGTAATCTAATTTCAGTTGCCAGGCCAGCCTGCCACTGCCAGCCTGGGTGTCAGGCTCACAGCATATACTGTGCCTACTTCCTCAGTGCCACCACTCATATCTGGTGTAACATTAGTGTAAATTTTTTTTAAAAAAACTTTTACATCAGTCTGCTAGTGTAATCTAATTTCAGTTGCCAGGCCAGCCTGCCACTGCCAGCCTGGGTGTCAGGCTCACAGCATATACTGTGCCTACTTCCTCAGTGCCACCACTCATATCTGGTGTAACATTAGTGTAAATTTTTTTTAAAAAAACTTTTACATCAGTCTGCTAGTGTAATCTAATTTAAGTTGCCAGGCCAGCCTGCCACTGCCAGCCTGTGTGTCAGGCTCACAGCATATACTGTGCCTACTTCCTCAGTGCCACCACTCATATCTGGTGTAACATTAGTGTAAAAATGTTTTCAAAAACTTTTACATCACTCTGCTAGTATAATCTAATTTCAGTTGCCAGCAGGCCAGCCTGCCACTGCCAGCCTGTGTGTCAGGCTCACAGCATATACTGTGCCTACTTGCTCAGTGCCACCACCAGTCATATCTGGTGTAACATTAGTGTAAATTTAAAAAAAAAAACTTTTACATCAGTCTGCTAGTGTAATCTAATTTCAGTTGCCAGGCCAGCCTGCCACTGCCAGCCTGTGTGTCAGGCTCACAGCATATACTGTGCCTACTTCCTCAGTGCCACCACTCATATCTGGTGTAACATTAGTGTAAATTTTTTAAAAAAAAACTTTTACATCAGTCTGCTAGTGTAATCTAATTTCAGTTGCCAGGCCAGCCTGCAACTGCCAGCCTGTGTGTCAGGCTCACAGCATATACTGTGCCTACTCCCTCAGTGCCACCACTCATATGTGGTGTAACATTAGTGTACATTTTTTTAAAAAAAACTTTTACATCAGTCTGCTAGTGTAATCTAATTTCAGTTGCCAGGCCAGCCTGCCACTGCCAGCCTGTGTGTCAGGCTCACAGATACTGTGCCTACTTCCTCAGTGCCACCACTCATATCTGGTGTAACATTAGTGTAAATGTTTTTTTTAAAAACTTTTACATCAGTCTGCTAGTGTAATCTAATTTCAGTTGCGAGGCCAGCCTGCCACTGCCAGCCTGTGTGTCAGGCTCACAGCATATACTGTGCCTACTTCCTCAGTGCCACCACTCATATCTGGTGTAACATTAGTGTAATTTTTTTTTAAAACAACTTTTACATCACTCTGCTAATATAATCTAATTTCAGTTGCCAGCAGGCCAGCCTGCCACTGCCAGCCTGTGTGTCAGGCTCACAGCATATACTGTGCCTACTTGCTCAGTGCCACCACTCATATCTGGTGTAACATTAGTGTAAATTTAAAAAAAAAAAACTTTTACATCAGTCTGCTAGTATAATCTAATTTCAGTTGCCAGCAGGCCAGCCTGCCACTGCCAGCCTGTGTGTCAGGCTCACAGCATATACTGTGCCTACTTGCTCAGTGCCACCACTCATATCTGGTGTAACATTAGTGTAAATTTAAAAAAAAAAAACTTTTAAATCAGTCTGCTAGTGTAATCTAATTTCAGTTGCCAGGCCAGCCTGCCACTGCCAGCCTGTGTGTCAGGCTCACAGCATATACTGTGCCTACTTCCTCAGTGCCACCACTCATATCTGGTGTAACATTAGTGTAAATTTTTTTTAAAAAAACTTTTACATCAGTCTGCTAGTGTAATCTAATTTCAGTTGCCAGGCCAGCCTGCCACTGCCAGCCTGGGTGTCAGGCTCACAGCATATACTGTGCCTACTTCCTCAGTGCCACCACTCATATCTGGTGTAACATTAGTGTAAATTTTTTTTAAAAAAACTTTTACATCAGTCTGCTAGTGTAATCTAATTTAAGTTGCCAGGCCAGCCTGCCACTGCCAGCCTGTGTGTCAGGCTCACAGCATATACTGTGCCTACTTCCTCAGTGCCACCACTCATATCTGGTGTAACATTAGTGTAAAAATGTTTTCAAAAACTTTTACATCACTCTGCTAGTATAATCTAATTTCAGTTGCCAGCAGGCCAGCCTGCCACTGCCAGCCTGTGTGTCAGGCTCACAGCATATACTGTGCCTACTTGCTCAGTGCCACCACCAGTCATATCTGGTGTAACATTAGTGTAAATTTAAAAAAAAAAACTTTTACATCAGTCTGCTAGTGTAATCTAATTTCAGTTGCCAGGCCAGCCTGCCACTGCCAGCCTGTGTGTCAGGCTCACAGCATATACTGTGCCTACTTCCTCAGTGCCACCACTCATATCTGGTGTAACATTAGTGTAAATTTTTTAAAAAAAAACTTTTACATCAGTCTGCTAGTGTAATCTAATTTCAGTTGCCAGGCCAGCCTGCAACTGCCAGCCTGTGTGTCAGGCTCACAGCATATACTGTGCCTACTCCCTCAGTGCCACCACTCATATGTGGTGTAACATTAGTGTACATTTTTTTAAAAAAAACTTTTACATCAGTCTGCTAGTGTAATCTAATTTCAGTTGCCAGGCCAGCCTGCCACTGCCAGCCTGTGTGTCAGGCTCACAGATACTGTGCCTACTTCCTCAGTGCCACCACTCATATCTGGTGTAACATTAGTGTACATTTAAAAAAAAAAACTTTTACATCAGTCTGCTAGTGTAATCTAATTTAAGTTGCCAGGCCAGCCTGCCACTGCCAGCCTGTGTGTCAGGCTCACAGCATATACTGTGCCTACTTCCTCAGTGCCACCACTCATATCTGGTGTAACATTAGTGTAAATTTTTTTTAAAAAAAAAACTTTTACATCACTCTGCTAGTATAATCTAATTTCAGTTGCCAGGCCAGCCTGCCACTGCCAGCCTGTGTGTCAGGCTCACAGTATATACTGTGCCTACTTGCTCAGTGCCACCACTCATATCTGGTGTAACATTAGTGTAAATTAAAAAAAAAACAACTTTTACATCAGTCTGCTAGTGTAATCTAATTTCAGTTGCCAGGCCAGCCTGCAACTGCCAGCCTGTGTGTCAGGCTCACAGCATATACTGTGCCTACTTCCTCAGTGCCACCACTCATATCTGGTGTAACATTAGTGTAAATTTTTTTTAAAAAAACTTTTACATCAGTCTGCTAGTGTAATCTAATTTAAGTTGCCAGGCCAGCCTGCCACTGCCAGCCTGTGTGTCAGGCTCACAGCATATACTGTGCCTACTTCCTCAGTGCCACCACTCATATCTGGTGTAACATTAGTGTAAAAATGTTTTCAAAAACTTTTACATCACTCTGCTAGTATAATCTAATTTCAGTTGCCAGCAGGCCAGCCTGCCACTGCCAGCCTGTGTGTCAGGCTCACAGCATATACTGTGCCTACTTGCTCAGTGCCACCACCAGTCATATCTGGTGTAACATTAGTGTAAATTTAAAAAAAAAAACTTTTACATCAGTCTGCTAGTGTAATCTAATTTCAGTTGCCAGGCCAGCCTGCCACTGCCAGCCTGTGTGTCAGGCTCACAGCATATACTGTGCCTACTTCCTCAGTGCCACCACTCATATCTGGTGTAACATTAGTGTAAATTTTTAAAAAAAAAACTTTTACATCAGTCTGCTAGTGTAATCTAATTTCAGTTGCCAGGCCAGCCTGCAACTGCCAGCCTGTGTGTCAGGCTCACAGCATATACTGTGCCTACTCCCTCAGTGCCACCACTCATATGTGGTGTAACATTAGTGTACATTTTTTTAAAAAAAACTTTTACATCAGTCTGCTAGTGTAATCTAATTTCAGTTGCCAGGCCAGCCTGCCACTGCCAGCCTGTGTGTCAGGCTCACAGATACTGTGCCTACTTCCTCAGTGCCACCACTCATATCTGGTGTAACATTAGTGTAAATGTTTTTTTTAAAAACTTTTACATCAGTCTGCTAGTGTAATCTAATTTCAGTTGCGAGGCCAGCCTGCCACTGCCAGCCTGTGTGTCAGGCTCACAGCATATACTGTGCCTACTTCCTCAGTGCCACCACTCATATCTGGTGTAACATTAGTGTAATTTTTTTTTAAAACAACTTTTACATCACTCTGCTAATATAATCTAATTTCAGTTGCCAGCAGGCCAGCCTGCCACTGCCAGCCTGTGTGTCAGGCTCACAGCATATACTGTGCCTACTTGCTCAGTGCCACCACTCATATCTGGTGTAACATTAGTGTAAATTTAAAAAAAAAAACTTTTACATCAGTCTGCTAGTATGGCCAGCCTGCCACTGCCAGCCTGTGTGTCAGGCTCACAGCATATACTGTGCCTACTTGCTCAGTGCCACCACTCATATCTGGTGTAACATTAGTGTAAATTTAAAAAAAAAAAACTTTTAAATCAGTCTGCTAGTGTAATCTAATTTCAGTTGCCAGGCCAGCCTGCCACTGCCAGCCTGGGTGTCAGGCTCACAGCATATACTGTGCCTACTTCCTCAGTGCCACCACTCATATCTGGTGTAACATTAGTGTAAATTTTTTTTAAAAAAACTTTTACATCAGTCTGCTAGTGTAATCTAATTTCAGTTGCCAGGCCAGCCTGCCACTGCCAGCCTGGGTGTCAGGCTCACAGCATATACTGTGCCTACTTCCTCAGTGCCACCACTCATATCTGGTGTAACATTAGTGTAAATTTTTTTAAAAAAAACTTTTACATCAGTCTGCTAGTGTAATCTAATTTAAGTTGCCAGGCCAGCCTGCCACTGCCAGCCTGTGTGTCAGGCTCACAGCATATACTGTGCCTACTTCCTCAGTGCCACCACTCATATCTGGTGTAACATTAGTGTAAAAATGTTTTCAAAAACTT
Source organism: Bombina bombina (assembly GCF_027579735.1). Classification (NCBI taxonomy): domain Eukaryota; kingdom Metazoa; phylum Chordata; class Amphibia; order Anura; family Bombinatoridae; genus Bombina; species Bombina bombina. The sequence goes on along the minus strand of NC_069499.1, from coordinate 1,022,580,236 downwards.
TTACATCACTCTGCTAGTATAATCTAATTTCAGTTGCCAGCAGGCCAGCCTGCCACTGCCAGCCTGTGTGTCAGGCTCACAGCATATACTGTGCCTACTTGCTCAGTGCCACCACCAGTCATATCTGGTGTAACATTAGTGTAAATTTAAAAAAAAAAACTTTTACATCAGTCTGCTAGTGTAATCTAATTTCAGTTGCCAGGCCAGCCTGCCACTGCCAGCCTGTGTGTCAGGCTCACAGCATATACTGTGCCTACTTCCTCAGTGCCACCACTCATATCTGGTGTAACATTAGTGTAAATTTTTTAAAAAAAAACTTTTACATCAGTCTGCTAGTGTAATCTAATTTCAGTTGCCAGGCCAGCCTGCAACTGCCAGCCTGTGTGTCAGGCTCACAGCATATACTGTGCCTACTCCCTCAGTGCCACCACTCATATGTGGTGTAACATTAGTGTACATTTTTTTAAAAAAAACTTTTACATCAGTCTGCTAGTGTAATCTAATTTCAGTTGCCAGGCCAGCCTGCCACTGCCAGCCTGTGTGTCAGGCTCACAGATACTGTGCCTACTTCCTCAGTGCCACCACTCATATCTGGTGTAACATTAGTGTACATTTAAAAAAAAAAACTTTTACATCAGTCTGCTAGTGTAATCTAATTTAAGTTGCCAGGCCAGCCTGCCACTGCCAGCCTGTGTGTCAGGCTCACAGCATATACTGTGCCTACTTCCTCAGTGCCACCACTCATATCTGGTGTAACATTAGTGTAAATTTTTTTTAAAAAAAAAACTTTTACATCACTCTGCTAGTATAATCTAATTTCAGTTGCCAGGCCAGCCTGCCACTGCCAGCCTGTGTGTCAGGCTCACAGTATATACTGTGCCTACTTGCTCAGTGCCACCACTCATATCTGGTGTAACATTAGTGTAAATTAAAAAAAAAACAACTTTTACATCAGTCTGCTAGTGTAATCTAATTTCAGTTGCCAGGCCAGCCTGCAACTGCCAGCCTGTGTGTCAGGCTCACAGCATATACTGTGCCTACTTCCTCAGTGCCACCACTCATATGTGGTGTAACATTAGTGTACATTTTTTTAAAAAAAACTTTTACATCAGTCTGCTAGTGTAATCTAATTTCAGTTGCCAGGCCAGCCTGCCACTGCCAGCCTGTGTGTCAGGCTCACAGATACTGTGCCTACTTCCTCAGTGCCACCACTCATATCTGGTGTAACATTAGTGTACATTTAAAAAAAAAAACTTTTACATCAGTCTGCTAGTGTAATCTAATTTAAGTTGCCAGGCCAGCCTGCCACTGCCAGCCTGTGTGTCAGGCTCACAGCATATACTGTGCCTACTTCCTCAGTGCCACCACTCATATCTGGTGTAACATTAGTGTAAATTTTTTTTTAAAAAAAAACTTTTACATCACTCTGCTAGTATAATCTAATTTCAGTTGCCAGGCCAGCCTGCCACTGCCAGCCTGTGTGTCAGGCTCACAGTATATACTGTGCCTACTTGCTCAGTGCCACCACTCATATCTGGTGTAACATTAGTGTAAATTAAAAAAAAAACAACTTTTACATCAGTCTGCTAGTGTAATCTAATTTCAGTTGCCAGGCCAGCCTGCCACTGCCAGCCTGTGTGTCATGGCGCTCTTGTCAGATATCCAGCGGCGAAACAACCTGCCAGTGAGGCGCTTGATTTGCGATAGCCCGACACGTTGGAATTCAACACTCCTAATGTTCAACCGCCTGCTCCAACAAGAAAAAGCCGTTGACGAGTATTTGTATGACCGGGGTGCTAGGACAGCCTCTGGGGAGCTGGGAATTTTTTGCCACGTTACTGGACTCTCATGCGCAATGCCTGTAGGCTCATGCGTCCTTTTGAGGAGGTGACAAACCTAGTCAGTCGCACTGAAGGCACCATCAGCGACATCATACCATTTGTTTTCTTCCTGGAGCATGCCCTGCGAAGAGTGCTGGATCAGGCCGTAGATGAGCATGAAGAGGAAGAGTTGTGGTCACCATCACCACCAGAAACAGCGTTATCAGCATCGCTTGCTGGACCAGCGGCAACGCAGGAAGAGGATTGTGAGGAAGAGGAGTCAGAGGAGGAATGTGGTTTTGAGAAGGAGGAGGAAGACCAAGCACAACAGGCATCCCAGGGTGCTCGTTGTCACCTATCTGGTACCCGTGGTGTTGTACGTGGCTGGGGGGAAGAAGATACCTTCAGTGAGATCAGTGAGGATGAGGAACGGGACATGAGTGGCTCGGCATCCAACCTTGTGCAAATGGGGTCTTTCATGCTGTCGTGCCTGTTGAGGGACACTCGTATAAAAAAGCTAAAGGAGAACGAACTGTACTGTGTGTCCACGCTACTAGACCCCCGGTATAAGCATAAAGTGACTGAAATGTTACCGAATTCCCGCAAGTCGGAAAGGATGGAGCAGTTCAAAAATAAATTAAAAAGTATGCTTTACACAGCATATAAGGGTGATGTCACAGCACAATGGGAATCTAACAGGGGAAGAGGTTAAAGTAATACTCCTCCTCCCACGACCACGCCGGCAAGGACAGGACGCTTTCCAGACGTGCTGTTGATGGAGGACATGCAGACCTTTTTAACTCCTATGCATCACCACAGCCCTTCGGGATCCAGCCTCAGAGAACGACTCAACCGACAGGTAGCAGACTACCTCGCCTTGACTGCAAATCTTGACACTCTGAGGAGCGATGAACCCCTTGACTACTGGGTGTGCAGGCTTGACCTGTGGCCTGAGCTATCCCAATTTGCAATCGAACTTCTGGCCTGCCCTGCTTCAAGTGTCCTGTCAGAAAGGACTTTCAGTGCAGCAGGAGGTATTGTCACTGAGAAGAGAAGTCGCCTAGGTCAAAAAAGTCTTGATTACCTCACCTTTATTAAAATGAATGAGGGATGGATCCTGAAGGGACTGACATTGGGCGATACATTAGAGTAAAAAAGGCCTGATGAGATGAACTGCCTTGGGCTAAAAATGGTCCACACGCTGCTGTATTTTATCTTCGAATGCCGGATGACTTGCGTGACTTATCCGCCAACAACTAGGGTTCAAGCCGCAATGTTTTAGGGCACTTTCTAACTGTCAAACAAACATCAATTTTTCTGCAACAATACCTAATTTTTCAGGCATGTGTACATGCCTAATTTTTCTGGCCTCTGGTGCTGCACTGTGGCTTCAAAACCCAAACCAAAAAAAAGGCACATAACAGGGATTAAACTGCTAAGAATAGTACTACTTAACACACCACTCATATCTGGTGACACAGTAGATTGCACGTGCAGTGCCCCAAATTTGAAGTAGGAGGACCGACCAAGCATCTTTTTCCATCTCCCGGTTCCTAAAATCATCTCCGGGTTCCTAAAATCGATGCCATACCTGTACTCGATTGTGCAAAAGGAAGTCATGGCATATGGGGTCTTTCAAACTGTCTGGCCTGTTGAGGGTCAGGGACCCTCGTATAAAAAGGCTGAAGGAGAACGACCTGTACTGGGTGTCCAAGCATCTTTTTCCATCTCCCGGTTCCTAAAAATTATCTCTGGGTTCCTAAAATCGATGCCATACCTGTACTCGATTGTGCAAAAGGAAGTCATGGCATATGGGGTCTTTCATGCTGTCGTGCCTGTTGAGGGTCGGGGACCCTCGTATAAAAAGGCTGAAGGAGAACGACCTGTACTGGGTGTCCAAGCATCTTTTTCCATCTCCCGGTTCCTAAAAATTATCTCCGGGTTCCTAAAATCGATCCCATACCTGTACTCGATTGTGCAAAAGGAAGTCATGGCATATGGGGTCTTTCATGCTGTCGTGCCTGTTGGGGGTCGGGGACCCTCGTATAAAAAGGCTGAAGGAGAATGACCTGTACTGGGTGTCCAAGCATCTTTTTCCATCTCCCGGTTCCTAAAATCCATGCCATATACACGTCCCCTGATAGGGGACACCGCAGTGGAAGGTACCCGGCCACAATTTCTTTGCACAAAAGGCAATCCCGGACCCCAAGCTGTACTCGATTGTGCAAAAGGAAGTAACCTTACCATGGGTCCCAGACCGCACGTCTTGTAATTCTCTGTCTGGGAAATTATATATCTATCAAATCTATCTATTTATCTATCAAATCTATCTAACTATCAATCGTGTTTCGGCAAAATTTGAAGTAGGAGGACCGACCAAGCATCTTTTCCCATCTCCCGGTTCCTAAAATCCATGCCATATACACCTCCGATTGCACTCGCAGTGCCCCAAATTTGAAGCAGGAGGACCGACCAAGCATCTTTTTCATGCCATACACACGTCCCCTGGCGCCGCAACTGCCTCTGGGAACCTTACCATGGGTCCCAGACCGCACGTCTTGTAATTCTCTGTCTGGGAAATTATATATCTATCAAATCTATCTCTTTATCTATTAAATCTTTCTAACTATCAATCGTATCTATCAAATATATATTGCATCTATTGATCTATGTAATTTGTATCTCTCAAATGTATATTGCATCTATTGATCTATGTAATTCGTATCTATCAAATGTATATTGCATCTATTGATCTATGTAATTCGTATCTATCAAATGTATATTGCATCTATTGATCTATGTAATTCGTATCTATCAAATGTATATTGCATCTATTGATCTATGTAATTCGTATCTATCAAATGTATATTGCATCTATTGATCTATGTAATTTGTATCTATCATATGTATATTGCATCTATTGATCTATGTAATCTATGTATCTATCTATCAAATCTCTCTATCTCGTGGCCGGACTGTTTTGTGACAGCCACTTGTGTTTCGGCAAAATTTGAAGTAGGAGGACTGACCAAGCATCTTTTTCCATCTCCCAGTTCCTAAAATCCATGCCATATACACCTCCCCCGATAGGGGGAGTAACAGGCATTAAACTGCTAAGAATAGTACTACTTAACACACCACTTATATCTGGTGGCACAATAGATTGCACGCGCAGTGCCCCAAATTTGAAGCAGGAGGACCGACCAAGCATCTTTTTCCATCTCCCGGTTCCTAAAATCCATGCCATATACACGTCCCCTGGCGCCGCAACTGCCTCTGGGAACCTTACCATGGGTCCCAGACCGCACGTCTTGTAATTCTCTGTCTGGGAAATTATATTTCTATCAAATCTATCTCTTTATCTATTAAATCTATCTAACTATAAATCGTATCTATCAAATATATATTGCATCTATTGATCTATGTAATTCGTATCTATCAAATGTATATTGCATCTATTGATCTATGTAATTCATATCTATCAAATGTATATTGCATCTATTGATCTATGTAATTCGTATCTATCAAATGTATATTGCATCTATTGATCTATGTAATTCGTATCTATCAAATGTATATTGCATCTATTGATCTATGTAATTTGTATCTATCAAATGTATATTGCATCTATTGATCTATGTAATTTGTATCTATCAAATGTATATTGCATCTATTGATCTATGTAATCTATGTATCTATCTATCAAATCTATCTATCTCGTGGCCGGACTGTTTTGTGACAGCCACTTGTGTTTAGGCCAAATTTGAAGTAGGAGGACCAACTAAGCATCTTTTTCCATCTCCCGGTTCCTAGAATCCATGCCATATAGACCTCCCCCGATAGGGGGAGTAACAGGTATTAAACTGATCAGAATAGTACTACTTAACACACCACTCATATCTGGTGCCACAGTAGATTGCACGCGCAGTGCCCCAAATTTGAAGTAGGAGGACCGACCAAGCATCCTTTTCCATCTCCCGGTTCCTAAAATCCCTGCCATATACACGTCCCCTGGCGCCGCAACTACCTCTGGGAACCTTACTATGGGTCCCAGACCGCACGTCTTGTAATTCTCTGTCTGGAAAATTATATATCTATCAAATCTATCTATTTATCTATCAAATCTATCTAACTATCAATCGTATCTATCAAATGTATATTGCATCTATTGATCTATGTAATCTATGTATCTATCTATCAAATCTATCTATCTCGTGGTTGTGCAAATGGACTGTTTGCGGTTGTTTGTGGTGCGTTACACTGGGAGTTTGGTCTGTCACTGTGAAGCGGGTGTAACCCTTACATTACCTGATCAATACAACATCATACCTGATGTTTTAAAGCACGTTATTCCAAACAATTTAGGAATGTTAGGTGATTTATGCCCTTTATGGCTTAAAACCAGACTCTGCATCAACTATGTAATTTTCCGTGGGAGTTTTGCCATGGATCCCCCTCCGGCATGCCACAGTCCAGGTGTTAGTCCCCTTGAAACAACTTTTCCATCACTTTTGTGGCCAGAAAGAGTCCCTGTTGGTTTTAAAGTTCGCCTGCCTATTGAAGTCAATGGCGGTTCGCCCGGTTCGCCGGTTCGCGAACAGTTGCTGAAGTTAGAGTCCGCCGTTCGCAAACCGAAATTTTAAGGTTCGCGACATCACTAGTCATGACCTCATAGTGATAACAGAGCTATTTGTTTCCCTTATCCATATTATAACAGTCTAAGTTTTAAACAACCAAGCTAGGGCTCAATGACCTAGCTTAGATCAAATCAAAATGCTTTAATTAGATTTAATTGTATTGAGTTGCTGCTGCGCTACTTTTCTCTATCTATTTCATTCCTCTCTCCCTCGTCTTTATATTAATGTCTGAAGTAGTTATGCTGTTGATGGGGTGTGTTAGGAGCGCCTAATGAAAGGCTAGGTCTAAATATAGGGTATAGACTAATAGTGTCAGTGTGTACACTATAGGGTATAGACTAAAAGTGTCAGTATGTACACTATAAGGATCCTACAATGGTATAATAATGGGATCTTTAAATAATACAGTTTAACAGGTTTAATATCACATATAATAACAGCAGAAAATCACGGGTTAGAAAAGCATAAAAGTATATGGATCCATGATACTTAATAAAAACAATAACAATAAAAATAATCCAACAATGGCATTAATATTGATGCAAGGACAATGATACTTAATAAAAACGATTGCAATAAAAACAATTGCAATAAAAATAATCCAAAAATGGCATTAATATTGATGCAAAGACAAATAGAAAAGTAAAAACAGGAGAGGAGTTCCGGAGGAGGAGCTTAGCACAGGTGGCTGAGCGTTTGTTCTCCAGCCCTGAGGTGAAAGGCGGCTACCTGGCCAGCAGAGTACACATGCTGCCGGAACCCACAGCAAAATTCATCTTGCTACATGAGACCTCCTAGACCGGAGGAGATTGCAAGCCATACGATTGAAATCGATAACACTGAAAGGGATCACACACTCAGCGTCTCTGACACTTTTCTCCCCTGGCTTTCTACTACCGCTACAAGAGGCAAACTCCGTAAGGACAAGAAAGGGTTGAAAGCATACTACTATTTTTTGCATAAAGCTGTTACAGACGCTCTAGTAATTGTTTCCCTCAAGACACATTACTACCGCACAAGATAAAGCTTGTAAGAATAAGCCTAAATAAAAGACTTGCATTAAGCCGATAACCTAAGTTAACCATCCTTACTGCAGACTACATACTCACCCTCCCATTCGGTTAAGAGACGGGTGGCCTCCCGGCGCGCTGCACAAGAGTCTAACTGACAGACACCTGGATACAACGTGAAAGGCTGCGAGAGGAGCCGAAGGAGCTGACTGACCATCCTCCTCCCCCACCGATGTTGCGAGGGAGGAGGCGCATGTAGAAGCTTGTCACCCTGGTGCCTAGCGGAGGGACATGTACAGCTGCCCGGAATCCTAGTGAGAAGGCTAGTAAGCGCTCTTCTGTTCTCTGTTCTTTTCCTTCCACCACTCGCCCTATTCGGTCCCGGGACCTGACGTGAGGGTTGCCGGTGGACCCCTCCCCCCCCACCGGTGTTGCGAGGGAGGAGGTGGGCTGTGGAAGGATTGCGCATCAAAACCTGAAAGCCGAAAGGTATTAGCTTCCTCCCCTGGAAGCTAGGAAAGGACCTTGCAGACCGGAGGCCACCGGTGAGCCCAGAAACCACCTGAGAGCACCGAAGCTGGGAAGGGTGAGTACACGCCTAATAATAAAGCCACCTGATTTAATAACATAAGTCTAAAGCTGATAGAAAAAGGACGAATAAAAGGGGAAAATAGAACACTAACTAGGAGGGAAACAAGTAAAAACAAGACCCTAGAAAGCTATAAAGATTAAGAAGACTACAGCAAGAAAGGAATCTCTAATTAAGGAAGGGTGAAGAAAAGAATCTCTCTCTCTCATGTGCTAAATTATCTTAAAGAAACGAAAATATCTCCCTTCATCTAACATGATAAAGCTATAAGGGAACTTTCCTTTAGAACTACTAGCAAAGAGGAGATCACCCCTCAGAGACACTCTTAAAAGTAACAAAGATCAAGGAGAAGAGCTGCAATAGAAAATAAAAAGAAATAAAGACTTAAAAGAATCAAGTCAAGAGCCAATAAAATCTTTAAAGGAACATACCTCTTTGTAAAATTAACACTTTTCTTCCTCTTCTCTCTTAGCAATTCAAAGAAGGAAAATAAAAGGGTAGAGAGAGAGGAAGAAAAAGAGAAGGGGAGGTGGATTAGGGGGGATAGAGCAAGAAAAAAGGAAAATAATAATCTCTTGGGTCTGACTTCATAATCAGTCTATACCTGAATTTTATCTTTAAGAGGTTATAGCTGAATATGTTTCTTTGTGTTTTTTTTTGTGTTTTTTTTTTTGTCTCTGATTTGTTGGGTTTATTAAAACTAAAAGTTACATTAAGGAATCCTAATAGATACATTGTAGGAATTTAGCTGAATATAGTCCTGACACTTTTATATTCTAGGTTTTTTTTTCTTTTTGCTTATTTTTCTTGGTTCAATGAATGTACATGTTATGACTATTGATGAATGGCAAATTGTGAACTCATACATTAATTTCTGAACTGACTTAGAAGATATCATTAGCATTGTACTTATCACAACAACTCAGGGCAAGAAAAACTTTTAGGTTGAGAGGACAACATCAGAATATAATGTAACTATAAAAAAGTCTCAAGCTTTAGACGCTGACTATAGAATACAAGTAAAATATCCTCCCTGAATTCTATCCCTACTCAGGCTAAAAACTGCCACTTCCTGACATCACACCCTTGAAATAATTCACAGTCCCTTTATTGGGGTCTTACCCCATCGTATTAAGCACGACACATATTTAACACAATAACTTAAGTCACCCCCTTTTCCTTTTTTTTCTCTCTTCCTTCTCTCCCCCTCTCTTCTATTTATTAGGAGGGGAGGGAGAGAGGGGAGAAATCACACACACCCCCTCTAACCACTTGTCCACTCACTAGAATATCCCACACCCTTTTTTTCTTTTTTTTTTCTTTTTTTTTCAGCACTGGAATTTCACTTCCAAGAACTCTTTTGTGTTTTTTTTTTTCTCTTTTTTTCCTCACAATTAGCACATGGACAAATTTCTAAACACTTCCCTGAAACCTTCCCCTTCAAGTATGGCAGGCAAACATAGGGACAAAAAATCTATAGGAGCCGTAGAAAATGTAGCTGAGATACACTCTATAACAAACTTAAACCCAATGAATGAGACAGTAAACATGCAGAACCTGGTACTTAGTATATCAGAAGCGCTGACGCCTAAGTTTGACACCCTAAAAACAGAAATAAAACAAGATATTGCTACGCTATCCCAGGAAGTTAGGCAGTTCTCAAGTAGACTACAAGAGGCAGAACAAAGGGTCTCAGACTTAGAGGACCTTTCAGTAGAGCAGGACTCAAGACTAAAAGAGACAGAGACTAAACTGCAAAAAATGCAGGCTAGACTTGAAGATTCTGAAAATAAGGCCCGTAGAAACAACATTAGGATAATAGGAATACCTGAAGGAAAGAAATTTGAAAATGTATCTCTATTCATAACAGACACCCTAGCCCAAACACTTGGTATCACAGATACACAAATAATAATTGAAAGGGCCCATAAAATTGATCCACCTCAGACTGACAATAAACTTAATGTTAAACCAAGGCCAGTGATAGCACGCTTTCTCAATTTTCTAGACAAAACTAATATGATGCAACAGTACAGGAAGAAACAGCCCATCAGCATAGAAGGAGCTAAAATATACATGTTTCAGGATTTTTCGGCTGAGACTTCTATGAGAAGGAGAGAGCTTGCACCTATATGCACAAAGTTAATTCACAGGGGCTATAGGGCAACACTAGTTTACCCATCCAAACTCAAAGTCACTACCTCTGAGAACACATACATATTTGATAATTCGAAAGAGGCAGAAAGATTTCTAACTGATTTAGAAACAACAAGTTAAACTCCCCCTGTACTTATTAGGTATGTTATGATCCTAATAATAAATATGCAGTTAATGGCGAGCGACCCCCCCGTAGTTAGGGAGGGAAAAGGAAAAAGGGGGAGGCAGGTTCCTCTCCCTTTTCATATAATTGAGTTTCTCAGGTTCATTTATACAAATTTTTTTTTTTTTTTCCTTTTCCTACTCTCCCCCCCCCCTCCCTTTGTTCTTTTTACCTCTTCTTAAAAGTTGACTAGGCACTCAAACTTAGATGACAAATTCTCCTACTAAAATTAAAATAATCTCATGGAATATAGGAGGTATAACTACTCCTATAAAAAGGAAAGCCATTGTCTCCCATATGCGCAAGTTACAAGCTAACATAATGTTCCTTCAAGAAACGCACCTGGGCATAGGGGAAACAATGAAACTCAAGGGCTCATGGATCAAGGAGGTAGAAGCCTCACCTAGTATTGGAAGAAAGAGGGGAGTAGCAATACTCTTTGGCAAGAGAATAGAGGCAGAGATATTGCAAACAAGGAGAGACCCAGAGGGGAGATTTTTAATGGTGAAAACAAGAATTTTTAAACAAATATATACGTTGTTAAATGTATATGCGCCCAATGAGCTTGACTATGATTTTTGGAACTTAATTCAATCCATGATATTGCTCCACTCAGAAGGCTATCTGATCATTGGAGGAGACTTTAATATGGCTCCACAGTCTCCGATAGACAGAGTGAGATATTGCAGTAAACAGCTTAAAAATAAAAAGGATAAATTAGAAACAAAAATATTTAAGAACATGTATCAGAATTTATCGGTTAAAGATATATGGAGGGCACATAATCCTGATTTACGAGAATATACCTGTCTTTCTAGAGCGCATAAAACACTCTCTAGAATAGACCTTTTTTTAATTGATGAGAAACTTTGTTCAAGGAAAATAAAAGCAGAAATCACTCCAATAGTTATTTCAGATCACGCACCAATTACACTTGAGATACAACTAGAGCCACCAAGGGATGCTCCTTTGAGATTTAGGTTCCCATTTTATTTGGTAAATGACTTTAAATTTAAAAATTATATAAAAAACAAATTTAAAGAATACATACAATTTAATATCGATTATATTGACAGGCCAGAAATCTTCTGGGGGGCTGCAAAAGCAGTCATTAGAGGGGAAATAACAGCCTATGCTGCCAAGCTAACTAACATTCTTAGGAAAAGAGAGAAAGAAGCCACTAATTTTGTGGTAAACTCATATAATCGGTTTCTCTTAACAAAGTCATCTTTTAACTGGGCCAAATACATTAAGGCTAAAAAGGAGAGAGATGCCCTAATATTACTCATTGAAACTCAGAAAGACCTCAAATTTCGGGCTAAAATGTACCGCTTCTGCAATAAATCCAGCAAACTACTTGCTAATCTAGTTAAAGGAGAAAAAAAGCCCTCTTTAATAGACAGAATACAACAAGAAGAACAAACACTCACAAATCCAGAGGAAATTCTAATGAGTTTTACAAATTATTATAAGGATGTATACTCTTTAAGAAAGGCTGATACTGAGCAATCCAGAGACTTCTGGAGTAAGTTAATCTGCCCCACAGTTTCAGAGGACCTACTGAGTACCTTAAATAAACCAATTACGGAGGAGGAAGTAAACAAAACAAAAGTAAAGATGTCACTCAATAAAGCGGCAGGCCCTGATGGGCTGCCTAATGAGGTTTACAAGATCTTAGCCCCAGAAGTCGCTCTCTACCTTTGTAATATGTATAATGATTTTTATGCCAATGGTAATCCGGTCCCAGTGAGCTTTTCAGCCTCATTTACAACATTAATTCTGAAACCAGGTAAAGACCCAACCCAAAGAGAGTCGTACCGCCCTATAGCATTACTCAATTCAGAGTATAAGATCTTGACCTCAATCCTAGCAGAAAGACTACAAAATAGCCTAATAAACATAATTCAAAAAGACCAAGCAGGGTTCCTAAAAAAACGAAACTCTGCTTCAAAAATTAGAGAAGTCTTGGTAATTTCTGAACATTTTTCTCAAATGTCGGACAGGGAGGGGGGAGAGATGGATGCCCCTGACCTCGCTATAGTTACAATTGACGCAGAAAAGGCCTTTGACTCAGTCCTATTTACACATATCTTCACGTCATTGGAGAAATTTGGATTCTCGGGCAAGTTCCGGGAATTCATAGAAAATTTATACAAAAGGTCTAGGACAAATCTAATAGTTAATAATCTCACATCCACAGCTATTGATATTCAGAGGGGTACGAGGCAGGGGTGCCCACTCTCCCCCCTCTTGTTTGACATAGCCATAGAACCCCTGGCAATTACGATCAGGCAATCTCTGCAAGGTGTCAGAATATCTAACTATGAATTAAAAATTGCTTTATATGCTGACGACATCCTCTTGTACATTGCAAACACAAAGATTAATATCCCCAAACTTTTACGTATAATAACTAACTTTGGAACCTTCTCAGGTTATAAAATAAATGCATCAAAGTCAGAAATATTCTGGCTCAGAAGAAAGACAGACTCAGTAAGTAACTGCCCTTTTAAGGAAGTAACAACGTCATTTAAATATCTAGGTATTAATATTCCAGTCAACCCGATGAATTTATATAAACTTAACATCTCAGCAACTCTGTTAACTATATATGAGAAATTAAAAATCTGGATTAATTTACCAATTTCTCTCTCTGGGAGAATTGCACTCTACAAGATGGTTCTCCTCCCAAAACTTCTATACGTCTTACAAAATATCCCCTTATTCATTTATGAAAAAGACATCCGATCACTAAATTCGGCAGTTAGAAATTTCCTATGGCAAGGAAAGAGATCTAGGATATCAATCTCTAAGCTCTCAGTGGGAAAAGAATATGGAGGACTAGCTCTCCCAGATATAAGACTCTATAATCTAACTTTTTTGGCGCGAACGATAACAGACTGGTTTTGTACGAAAAACTATGTAACTAACAATCTGTTGGACGAAAGCATTTGTACTCCTTTTCATCCAATAGGTTTGACCCACTGCTCACCCAGGATGTTACCTAATGCAATCAAGAAACATAAGACAATCCTCAACCCTATCAAAGCTTGGTGGAAGATTGCCAATCGTTTAAAAGTTAACAGCAAAGCTTCACAGTATCTCCCAATAAAAGGGAACCCTGAGTTCCACCCAGGTATGAACTCGACAGTCTTTTCCAAATGGTACGAATTAGATTTAAAAACAGTACTACAATTTCTCAACATAGGCGAAAAATGTATAAAATCGTTCGACGAAATAAAAAATGAATTTAAACTGGCAAATAATCAATTTTTCGCATACCTACAAATAAGGCACTATATCACAGGCCTGGTAAGAGAGATAGGATGGGACTGGAGCTGGGGTAAAATGGAGAACTGGCTAACACTCACTAGGGCTGGATATACCGCAATCTCTTATTGTTATTTATCTTTAATTGAAGCCAAGGGAGCACCCATACTAGATCGGATAGCCTCTGAGTGGAGTAGATTAAATGTTCCTAGCAATATAGATTCACAGTTTATCCAAAAATCTATAAATAAAGTCAATCAGGCTACACTCTCTGCAACGTGGAGAGAGGCGCACATCAAATTACTTCACAAAGCATACTATACCCCAGAAAAGGGCTATAAACTATTTAATTTGAATTTTAACAAATGTCCAAAATGTTCATATATAGCAGCAGACCTCAAACACATGATTTGGAGTTGTCCGAAAATTAGCCAGCTATGGCTAAAAATTCAATACTGGCTCAATAACACGCTCAGACTATCCCCTCTGGGTCTCACACTTGTGCAAATAGTGTTTTGCTTAGGTCAGGGAGAAAGACAACATCCCCAGGAAAAACTAGTAATACTAACAATACTCGCAGCTAGGTATCTTATCTTTAAAAACTGGAAAAGTAATAAAACTCCAGTGGTTATGGAAGTAAAAAATTGCCTCAAAAAGCAATGCATTATTGAACAAAGAGACGTCAGTATGAACAATGAGAAGGACATAAAAATATTCTTTAAGAAATGGTCATTGTTCATTAAAAGCTTTCCAATAAATGAAAGAGAGAACTTAATCTTCCCCTTCAGAAATTCAGAACTTGTACAGCTAGGGATGTGGTAGGTGGGGGATGAGGGAGAGAGAGAGATTAGCCCCCACACCTGGGGGGGGAAAGCTTGTTTTTTCCCCTTTTTTTTTCTCTCTTCTATTTTTTTCCCCTCTTCTTCTCTTTTCTCCTTTTTTCTTTTTTTTTTTTTTTTTTCTTGCTGTTTTTTATCCTTTTTTTCCCTTCGACCCCAGGCCCTCTAATAATGGTTAGCCTGAGGCGGATACCTCATTAGAAAACAGGAAAAAAAATCAGCAACCTGATCCTTCGGGATTCATATCATTTGTTTGGAGGGGGAAAAAAAAAGGTTTCTAATATACCCTGATTTATATTTTGATGTGTACTTCCTAATTAAATTCTAATGTTGTAACATGGTTGCTGATCTAAAAATAAAGATTTAAGGGAAAAAAAAAAAAAAATCATACTCTATCTGACTCACAGGAGAAAATTTTTTGGGTTCAGTGTCCCTTTAAGCTGCACCCTGGTAATACACAGAATTTAATTCTTGCTCCCATGGGTCAGTAGAAACTAATTGCAATTGTTTTTCCCCCTAAATTGAAATTAATTAAATAACTTATTTTTCTTGTAAAAATCATTTGTAGAGTTGATTCAATCGTTTTAAGTATTGATCTTTGAGGGTGGGGAGAGTTTGGGAGAACCCTTGTGTTTTTTTTTTTTTGTTTGTTTTTTTTGTGTTTCTCTTTTTTCTTTTTGTTTTTGTTTTGTCTGTTAGTTGCCACAATGGAAAATAGAAAACACCCAGCTTGTATACAGTTAATGATGGTCTTATTTTTTGCATTTATCTTAAAACAGTCAGATTGACAATGATTTTTTTCTTTCTGTATTACTTAATCTGTAAATACTCATTGATCTTGATTTACCCTGCGTGGCGCAATACAAAAGCAAATGTGCTTTAATATATTCTGTATACACTGCTGGAAATTAAATAAAATATTTAAAAAAAAAAAAAAGAAAAGTAAAAACAGTAAAGTAATATAAATGAAATACAATAAATACAATGAGTGACTATGTGCGATGTCTAGTAAAAATCAATGCGATATACAGTGGAAATTATGTATCAAACATGTATAAAAACATATAGAAAAAATACAATAGATTGAAAGTCCTGTGAAAAGTGAATCCGGTGAAAAAAGTATATGGAAATGTCAATAAAAAATATAAGAAATGAAAAATATATATGTGTCAAAAATCCAAAAAACAGTGGAAACAATCTATATGAGTAGATTAGAATATCCTCGTGATCCAAATGTCAATCCAAAAGCACGTATGTAAATCCAATATTGTGATAATAATAAAAAGTGTTCCAACAGTAAAAGATCCAATAAAAACAAAGCAAAAATGTCGTATATCAGAAAGAGCATATTTTTTGCAAGCATATTTTAAGCATTACTACTCTATGTTGTATTTTTTTCTTTTTTTCTTTTTTCACAGGGATTGGATTTTCTATATTTTTTCACAGGATTTGTTTTTTGGTCTTTTAATTTCTCATATTTTTATGAAGCTTATTTTTTTATGAAGTTTGTTTACATATTTTTATCAACTAGTGATCACTCTTTCTGATATACGACATTTTTGCTTTGTTTTTATTGGATCTTTTACTGTTGGAACACTTTTTATTATTATCACAATATTGGATTTACATACGTGCTTTTGGATTGACATTTGGATCACGAGGATATTCTAATCTACTCATATAGATTGTTTCCACTGTTTTTTGGATTTTTGACACATATATATTTTTCATTTCTTATATTTTTATTGACATTTCCATATACTTTTTTCACCGGATTCACTTTTCACAGGACTTTCAATCTATTGTATTTTTTCTATATGTTCCACTGTATATTGCATTGATTTTTACTAGACATCGCACATAGTCACTCATTGTATTTATTGTATTTCATTTATATTACTTTACTGTTTTTACTTTTCTATTTGTCTTTGCATCAATATTAATGCCATTTTTGGATTATTTTTATTGCAATTGTTTTTATTGCAATCGTTTTTATTAAGTATCATTGTCCTTGCATCAATATTAATGCCATTGTTGGATTATTTTTATTGTTATTGTTTTTATTAAGTATTATGGATCCATATACTTTTATGCTTTTTTAACCCGTGATTTTCTGCTGTTATTATATGTGATATTAAACCTGTTAAACTGTATTATTTAAAGATCCCATTATTATACCATTGTAGGATCCTTATAGTGTACATACTGACACTTTTAGTCTATACCCTATAGTGTACACACTGACACTATTAGTCTATACCCTATATTTAGACCTAGCCTTTCATTAGGTGCTCCTAACACACCCCATCTCTTTGTTCTCTTTTTTTTGGGTATCTAGAGACCCAATTGTTATAGGAGCCTTGGTCTTGATAGTTAGCGCCGTCGGACAGATTACACTTTTGCATGTAGTTATGCTGTTGGGAATACTCCTAAATTGTCCCCAGATACTCTTCCCACAAAAACACCATAGAGTGGTAATCGTCAATGCGATTAGTTTGCTGATAGTGATATTTTTCCAATGATAACACCCTAGACACCTGTTCCCTCCACTCTTGCACATTAGGTATCCTTGTACTTTTCCAGAGCCTAGGGATCAACTGCCTAGCACAGTTTAACATAATGTATAGTAGCATTGCTCTCAGTTTGCATTTTATTTTAGGTACCTTATTTAGCAAGAGCACGAACTGATTACATTCCAATTGGATTGTTAATATCTTCCCTATTTCTGATTGTATATCGGTCCAGTATATTTTTATTAAGGGACAGCTCCACCATATATGTGACAGATTTCCCTCTTATCCACATCCCCTCCAGCATAGGTTGCTAGCACTTGGATAAATACCAGACAATCTTTTGGGGGTTAAGTACCATCTGGTAAGCAATTTCATATTAGTCTCTGTGGCATTCATGGAAGATGGGGCTTTTCCCATTTGCTGAAAAATTGTCTGCCACTCGCTTGGTCTTAAGGACCCCTGTAGCTCCCTCTCCCATGCTTTAGTGTATGCGGGCAATTGTTTTGAATGCATCGCTACTAATAATTTATATGATTGTGATAACCCTTTTTTCGATGTACCTGAAGAGTAGCATATTGATTCAAATGGGGTGAGTGGCCTGAGGAAGTCTATTTTTTTCTTGTTGTGATTAATATAATGTGATAATTGTAAATATTCATACCAGTTCTGGCCTTCAAGAATATTTTTGTCTGTCATTTATTTTCTGGTCAGTAGTCTACCATTATCTAAGCTTGAGTATATCGGCACACAGCAATGTATGTTCATGGTTTCTTCCCCTGTCTTGTTGAGTCCTATCGGGGATTCAGTGTTTGTTAGTAAAGGAGTTAAGGGGGCTGGAATAGATGAGATATCTTTTTTGTTTTTTAATATTGAGTCCCATACATCAAATGTTTCTACTACTATGCTTTGGGGTGAACTACTGAGTATCCTTTGTGGTTTATTGAGCCAACAAAGGCTGCCCAGGCTAATTGTATTAGTTAGGTTGTGTTCTAGCTTTACCCATTCCTTATTATCTGAATGTTTACACCAGTCTATGATTCTAGTTAACATGGTCGCTTGCTTATAGCACAGGAGGTTGGGCACTCCCAGGCCGCTGTTATATCTATCCCTGTATAAAATTTTCTTTGAGACCCTCGGCATCTTGTTCTGCCAGATGAATGAATTTACATTAGTTTGAAGTCTATTCAAGTATGCTTTAGTTAGTATGATGGGTACCGTTTGAAATATATATAATATTCTTGGTAAAAATTACATTTTAAAGGCATGTATCCTGCCAAGCCAAGACAGATATTTATTTTTCCACCCATTAATCTCTACCTGCAGTTCTTTTAACAATTTCATATAATTTAATGTAAAGAGTTCCTCTTTGGTTCTTGCTATTTGTATACCCAGATATGTCAAGGAGTTTTTTCAGATAGAGAATTGGAATTGGTTGCTGATGTGTTGTAGGAGAGCGTCAGATACTGCCACTCCCAGGACCTTGGATTTAGTTGTGTTAATTTTAAAATAGGAGTGAGAGCTATATAAGTCAAATTCCAGTTGTAATGCTTTTAAGGATGATATCGGGCTAGTCAGTGTCAATAAAATATCATCTGCGTAAAGCGATAATTTATAATGTGTCTCTTGGATCTTGAGACCCTCTATAGCAGGGTTTTGACGTATTTTGGAGGCCAAAACCTCCATAGCTAATACAAATAGTAGGGGGGATAGAGGGCATCCCTGCCTGGTTCCGTTTCTAATATTGATGACATTCGAGAGGGAGTCATTTAGTCTGACCTTAGCTGAGGGGTTACTATATAGTGCAAAAATCTTATCAAGCATGTGTGGTCCTATGCCAAATCTAATGAGAGTTTGCTGCAGGAAAACCCAATTCACAGCACGGCACAAAACCGGCTTGATTTAAGTGTACCAGTTCAGGCAGGTATCTGTTAAGTCTCGCCGTTAGCACTTTTGAATATATCTTCACATCTACATTTAGTAGTGATATAGGCTGAAAGTTTGATGGGGTGACTGCTGGTTTTCCAGGCTTAGGAAGCACTGTAATGTGTGCTTCTAGCATATTGGGTGGAAATGTAGTGTCCTTTGATATTTGATTAAAAATCTTCTGTAGGTGTGGTATTAGAATAGGGGAGAATTTTTTATAATATTGTACGGAATAGCCGTCTGGACCGGGACTTTTCCCTGAGTTTAGATTTTTGATGGCTGACACTATCTCTCCTGACGTTATTGGGTTTTCTAAGTCTTTGACTTGTTCTGCTGATAATTGGGGTAATTGGCAATCTTCTAAGTAAGATAGCATATCAGGCATTGTGGTATTGTGTATTTCCTCCTTTTCTATGTTGTATAACTTCGAATAGTATGCCTCGAACTGAGATAAAATATCTGGTGTGGTTTTTACATTTTGTTTATTGGGTGTGTTGATTTCATGTATATATGTTTTAAGCTTTTTAAGTTTTAAGGCTCTCGCCAGTAATTTCCCACTCCTACTGTTTTCGTAGTGGTATCGCTGCTTGAGTTTTAATGTCATTAAATTATATTCTTTAGCTAATAGATCGCTCAGAGCTTCTCTGGCTTTTTGTAGTTCACCAAGTGTTTTTTCATTTTGTGGGTCTTGTTTATGCTTAAATTCTACTTGGGATAGTGTATTCGAGAGGTCTTTATAGTGTTGTCTAGATGTTTTTTTCATATGTGATTTAAACTTGATGAACTGGCCCTTTATATAGCATTTGGGAATGTTTAGTAGGGAATCATCTAGCTTCCAGGTGAAGGGTTGGGTTGGTGTATTAGGCCAATTGAGTTGAGTTATCACTGCAGAGTGGTCCGACCATGTTGTATGTGAGATCTTTGAGTTGCATATAGTCGTTAGACCTTTCTGGTTAGTCATAATATAGTCTATTCAACTGTAAGTGTGGTGCGGCGATGAGAAAAAAGTATAATCTTTTTTGGAGGGGTTTACAAACCTCCATACATCATATAAGTTATGGTCTCTCATCAATTTCCACAGATATTTGGTCACATAGTTTGAGGGTCTTTTGTAGCATGTGAACTATCCATGTGTGGATCAATTGTAGTATTGAGATCCCCACTTATGAAGGTCACCCCTCTTGAGAAGTCAATTATTTTATTAAAAGT
The DNA here is from genome assembly GCF_027579735.1 of Bombina bombina. NCBI lineage: Eukaryota > Metazoa > Chordata > Amphibia > Anura > Bombinatoridae > Bombina > Bombina bombina. The sequence goes on along the minus strand of NC_069499.1, from coordinate 1,022,560,106 downwards.
CTTTTTAAGAAATGGGAGTTGTCGCACATTTGGTGCATATATATTTATTAGAGTTACTGGGGTGCCAAAAAGAAGCCCAAACACCCCGAGGAATCTACCTTCAGTGTCTGATGTGGTCTGTATGTGTTTAAAGGGAGTATCTTTGTGTATTAGAATACTAACCCCACATCTCTTAGTTTCGGCAGAGCTATGAAAATGTTGGGTATAACGTGTCCCAAAATACCTAGGCTCATTCCTTTTCCTAAAATGGGTCTCTTGAAGGAATATTATATCCCCTTTCTTCCTATACATATCTAATAGTGCTATCGATCTCTTCTGTGGGGAGTTTAATCCCTTTGCATTTTGAGAAATAATATTAATCGGTTTACTCATATTAACCTTCCCTAGTTGTAGTCTGTAGTAGGGTAAATGTATATGTGGTATCCCTTGTGGGCAACTTTATGTTCTAAATTTATGTGGTAGCGCAGCAGCCAGAACACAAACTAGAATCAAAAAAGAAGAAAAAAAAGAAATCACGAGTAACAATAAAACAATTCCAAAAACGAAAACAAAACAATAACAATAGCTTCTTTTGTCTTGTGTTTGTTGCAAAAAACAGATTGGATGCAATCAATACCTTACTAAAAGATGCTATGAGGTGCTTATTGTATTACCTATATATCTAGTATTGGATCTTGTAATCAACTGTTATTAAACATAGAGGTGCAAACCAACGATAAATATGTATCATTAAAAGCATACATTGTTATTAAACATATTCATGAAACCAATAATATAACTTTAAATAAGACATATTTTTAACATTTATACCTAGAACTTCTATGAGCAGTTAAGGTAGTCCCCTCCAAGTATAACTGATAGCCACACCAGAAAGTCCACCCCCAACTGAAATCTGAAGTCTATGTATGTATATTTTATCCATCCAGACGTATACCAGCACACTCATCCTTCGTCTGCTGTAGTAGCTCTTGGGATTTGGGACATTCTTTTTGTTTGCGGTGGCTGGAGTCTTATAGATGAACTGTTCTCAGTGGTATAGGACTCTGTTTGCCCTTTGTTGATGTCTTTAGGTCGCTTCTTCCGTTGTGGCAATGGCTGTGGATCTTCATTTTCTGGATCGGTAGGGGGTTCGAGATCTAAAGCGGCACAGAAGTCCGGTATCTCCGAAATCTTGGTGCAAGAAAGTTTCCTGTTACCGTGAAGGACATACAAGTGGACCGGAAAACCCCATCTATATAATATTTTTTTGCTCCTTAACAGGGTTGTTAATGGTGCTAACTCCTTCCGTCTTTGCAGTGCTCGCTGAGAAAGGTCAGTATAGAATTGGAGTACGGTACCCCTGAATTTAACCGGCTGGTTTCTACGGGACAGATTGAGAAGTTCTTCTTTCTCCATGAATTGTTTAAACTTTATTATTATGTCTCTAGGCGGGGCTTTATCTGATGGTCTGGGCCTCAGGGCCCTGTGTGCTCTGTCCCAATTTATTTCCCTGGATGATGTTTCTCCCCTCAAGTGGGCAAATAGTGCCGGAAGATAAGTAGGTAGATCCTTCGGTAGTACCGACTCAGGGATTCCCCTGATGCGCAGATTTTTCCTGCGCCCTCTGTTTTCAAGATCTTCTATTTTATCATGAAGAGCTTCTATTAGATCTGCTTGTGTAGCTGAGGTTTCCTGTATTTGATTTACTTCTTCCTGGATGTTATTTGTATAATCTTCAAGGGTGTCAACCTGAAACCCAATGGTGTGCATTTCCCTCATACATGTCCTCACTATTTCTGCAATGTCTTGCTTTGAGGCCAGAGATGATAATATAGATGTAGGTATCTGTGAGAGGGTATCTGGTTCCTTCTGGGGTCTAATATTGGATTGCGAGATTGGCGATGTCCCTACTATCTGTTCATGCTCCATAGAAGTGGAATGTTGACTTGCAGGGTTAAAAAAGGATTCCACGCTGGGGCCCTTCATGTGTGTATGCTTTACAGCTTTTAAAGGTTTCATTAGTCTCTTAGACGCCATTTTGGGCCAGATAATGCAGCTTGTTATATGCCTTTATCTGTCTTGGTGTCTCTATCCGGTGTTATTGTATAGTCAGCTTTATATTTCTAAACTTGGAGCTTTAAAATATGCCCCTGTCGCAAATATGACTGCTGCTGGGTTAGGGTTTTTGATCAAATTATGGGCTTATCTCCAGGGGCAGTTCTCTCCCATCCACTGTGTTTTATAGTTCTCTCTGTGAATAAATACTTGGAATAGAGTAGAGCCTTTTTATACTGCCCCTGCTTTTAGCGTGGCTTATGTTATATAGTCCCCCTTGTTATTATATCTCATATACAGCAGCTTTAGTCTTGCTGCGTCACAGCTATGAGGCCTTGTCTCCCTCTCTTCCCTTTCAATACAGTCCTGCTACCCGTGCCGTGAGCTAACCTCTGCGATCAGGGTTTCTATCAGTTGCCTGGTAAGTGTGGGATGTCTACACCCCTTATTTGACCTGTCCGGACCCTGTATTGGGGTTTTCTATTGCACTCACTCACTTTGTGCACCGTGATCCGGCTGCCGTTATGCCTCCATTCTTAAGGCGGACCGTCCGTTCTCCCGGCGCTAGGATATCTCACCCGGTGCTTCCGGTTCAAACCTCAGACCCCTCAGCAGCTGTAAAGTTAAGTATCGGTAGCGATAGCCGCAGTTTGATGCTGAGCTCTGTCCCGCTCTCCTATCGCATCCTCTGATGGTGGCCTTTCTTTACACACTGAGGCACCGGGGTTCTGCTGCTCTCAGTACCTTGAAGAGTCTCCGGTGTGGACTCTATGACCCACAGTTGTGGCTCACTGGTTCCGGATGATAAAATTATAGACTATATGCTTTATTTTATGTAGTTGTGCATGCTGGTTTACGGAGCTATGGAGTTATGCTGCCATCTTAGCAGCGGCCAGCTCCGCCCCCTCAGTGTTAGGTTTTTTTAAGGGCTTTTGGGGTGGTTTTTTTTAGGTTAGGGTTTTGGGCAATGTAAAAGAGCTAAATGCTCTTTTAAGGGCAATGCCCATCCAAATGCCCTTTTCAGGGCAATGTTTAGCTTAGGTTTATTTAGAGGGTTTGGTTGGGTGAGGGGTGTTTGTATTTTTTTTTACAGGTAAAAGAGCTGATTTCTTTGCGGCAATGCCCCACAAAAGGCCCTTTTAAGGGACATTGGCAGTTTAGTGTAGGCTAGGGTTTTTTTATTTTGGTGGGGGCTTTCTTTATTTTGATAGGGCTATTAGATTAGGATTAATTCGTTTTTATTTTTGATAATTTCGTTTTTTATTTTTTGTAATTTAGTGAATTGTATTTTATTAATTTACTTTATTTCATTTTATTGTAATGCTAGGTTTTAGTGTAAGGCAGGTTAGGTTTTATTTTACAGGTAACCTTGTATTTATTTTAACTAGGTAGCTAGTAAATAGTTAATAACTATTTAATAACTAGTCTACCTAGTTAAAATAAATACAAACTTACCTGTGAAATAAAAATAAATCCTAAAATAGCTACAATATAATTATTAGTTATTTTGTAGCTAGCTTAGGTTTTTTTTACAGGTAAGTTTATATTGTGTTTTAAATAGGAATTATTTAGTTAATAATTGTAAGGTTTATTTAGATTTATTGTAATTATATTTAAGTTAAAGGGTGTTGGGGTTAGACTTAGGCTTAGGGTTACGTTAGGGTTAGGTTTAGGGGTTAATAACCTTAGTATAGTGGCGGTGACATTGGGGGCGGTAGATTAGGGGTTAATAAGTGTAATGTAGGTGGCGGCGATGTTAGGGGCAGCAGATTAGGGGTGTTTAGACGTGAGGTTTATGTTAGGTGTTAGGTTTAAACGTATCTTTTTCTTTTCCCCATAGACATCAATGGGGCAGCGTTACGGAGCTTTTCTTTCCGCGATCGCAGGTGTTAGGCTTTTTGATGCCAGCTCTCCCCATTGATGTGTATGGGGAAATTGTGCACAAGCACGTCAAAGCATTTCGGTGCGGTATGGAGCTCAACGCCATCATATCGCTCGCACAAGCCTGGTTTTTTAAAACCTGTGATAGCAGCGCTATAGGGAGGTGAAATAACGCAGAAAATGTTGCGGTCGTTAATTTCCCTATAGCGCTCAAAACTCGTAATTTAGCTGATAGTTAATAGAAGGACTAGACTCCTAAAAGCTTTTTATTTAATTTAATTTGTGGCAAAAAAATTTGCACCAAGAATGACGCAATAAAAAAGAGCATTTTGCGCCCTCGCGAGCCATAGATTTGCCCGCGAAAAAATGAAAGTCAAATTAGAAAAAGACTGAACCCCAGGTAAGAAAAGTTTAAATAAACTTCCCAAACATGATTCCTATACTGAAACTGTTAAGACGGCAAAGGGAAATACACATAGACCTGACTCACGGCAAATATAAGCAAAATATATTTATTTAAAACTTTATATTAATACATAAAGCGCCAAACCATAGCTGAGAGTGTCTTAAATAATTATACATACTTACCGAAATACACCCATCCACATATAGCAGATAGCCAAACCAGTATTGAAAACTATCAGCAGAGGTAATGGTATATAAGAGTTTATCGTCGATCTGAAAAGGGAGGTAGGAGATGAATCCCTACGACTGATAACAGAGAACCATTTGAAAAGATTTCCCGTGAGAGAAACCATAAAATCAATAGGCGATACTCTCTTCACATCCCTCTGACAAACACTGTACTCTGAGAGGAATTGGGCTTCAGAATGATTAGAAGCACTTATCATAGAAGAAATTATAAAAATCAAGCACAAACTTACTTCACTACCTCCATAGGAGGCAATGTTTGTAAAACTGAGTTGTGGGTGTGGTGAGAGGTGTATTTATAGGCATTTTAGGTTTGGGAAACATTGCCCCCTCCTGGTAGGATTGTATATCCTATACGTCAGTAGCTCATGGACTCTTGCTAATTACATGAAATAAATTAGACATTTCCTTACACAAGACACAACAAAGTTTTGAATCCACTCTCTCATCCATTCCCACCTCAATTACTGCAACTCCGTCCTCTCTGGTCTCCCTAGCTGCTGCCTAGCTCCTTTACAATCCATAATGAATGCCTCTGCCATGCTAATCTTCCTTACACATCGCTATTCATCTGCTGCACCTCTCTACCAATCCCTTCACTGGCTTCCTCTTGCCTCCAGGATTAAACACAAAATTCTGACTCTGAAATACAAGGCCCTCAACTGCACTGCTCCCCCCTATATCTCAGACCTTGTCTCCAGATACTCTCCCTCCCGTCCCCTTGGCTCTGCTCACAACCTCCTACTCTCCTCATATCTTGTTACCGCCTCACATTCCCGTTTACAGGACTTCTCCAGAATTGTGGAACTCTCTACCTCGCTCCACAAGACTCTCCCCTAGTTTTGAAAGCTTCAAGCGCTCCATAAAGACTCTACTGTTCAGCGATGCATACAACCATTGCTATCGCCTTGAACCCCTTAGAATGTAAGCCTAAGAGCCCAACTGTTTGCAGATCACCTTCATAAGAGCTGACTACAACAGTGCAACTCTCGGCAGGACCCTCTACCCATTTGATCCCTATAAATGTTACCTTGTATACCGCCTATGTTTATAGCGCTGCAGAATTTGTTGGCGCTCTACAAATAACTGATAATAATAATATAATATATAATTTGAGAAAAATATGCTAATAAAATAGTTTTTTTTACAATTTTTGGATTTCATTTTGAAAATCTGGTCACCTTGCAATAGAAGAGAATAGAAAATGGCAGGAAGAAGCATATGGGATTCTGACAGTTCTAGAAGAGTCAGTAATATGCACTGAGATAGTCAAAAAAAGGCATTAAGGAAACTATTGTTACTTGGGATTTTCAGTTGTTAACAGTGATTTGGAGAATCACGGCAAAAGCGGTAAAACATAAAACCCTGTGTGAGTTAAGAATGGAGATAGACATCCACTGCTTGGGAAACAGCTGTAATATTAATTGAATTAACTGATGGTAAATTCTAGCATTTCAAAAACCCTAGTATTTACCGTCACTAAAAATGAAGGCGATCTTTATTCATCACTTTAAAAAAACCTGATGAATAGATAAAAAAAATTCTAAATGTTTCCCAATTGCCCCCAAAATACAGTGCAGTAAATGTTATTAAAAATAAAAATTTTAGAATTTAATTTTTTTAATAAAGTAACTGCACAAAGCGGTTGTGGGGCACTGAAAAGTGCTTTTACATTGCGGTCTATGGGAACTGTGTGCTCCCTGTAAATATATATGTATATGCTTATATACATATATATTTATATGTTAATATCTGTATATACACATATAAACACAAATATATATTCATATACATATTTATATTTGCTGCCCATCGCTGTGCAACTTACCCACTTCACTGCGCTAGTTTTCATGCTGTGTCTCATCGCATGAGAATGAAGCTCCCATTGGAGCCAATGGAAGTGCACTCTCGTGAGCGCAATGCTTCTATGCAATGTGAATGCGAGGTTGCATAAGCATTGCACCTCACTTGCAATACCTGCGCACATTTGCATGCGCTGGTATTTCTAAGTTGAGCACAAATTTTGCAAAATGAGTCAGCAGTTGTGGAGGAATACAATTTTACGGCTTCCAAATTTGGCAAGCAATCCCTGAGCATGGAGCTTGTCATGTAAAAGGTGAGCGACTTTGATGTGATATACAAATTAATATTTAATTGATATACATATCCCATGGATTTATAGTTCATTAATTTGAAATGTTCCTTTGGATGTGAAAATCTGGCTAGTGTAAGTTTCATTAAGGACCGGAAATCAGACTTTTTAACTCAGACCAGTTGCTAGTTGAATATCTGATCAAGTTATCTGAAAATACAATCAAAGAGAAGACAGTTGTCTCAAATGAAATGAGATCAATTCAAAGGGACCTTATCACATTGTATTCTCAGGTTTAAACTTTCATAAAAGGAACTTCCTGCCTGAAGAGTTGGTAATAAAGTTAGTTCATAATAGACCCCCCTGTAGTCAGGGAGACAAAAAAATCTGAAGTGGGAAAAAAGGTTTCAGGATGGACAGCCAATTTAAATATTTTAATGTAAGAGCTAATTACTCCATGCCCTTGAAGCTGAATGTATATACGAATTTAAATCTTAAGGTTTAAATAAATTGTTAGATAATTTTCAGATATTTCATTTGTACCTCAGTATTGTATAAATGTATATGGATCTGGCAGATATGTCTAATGCCATACACTACATTAGATGAGTGTATACTATATTATATAAATCACTGTATTGATTTGAAATATGTGAATAAACAACATTTTCTTTTATCTCAAAAATCTGATGTACCAATGAGGTTTGGAAATGAATACATGTAAAATAAGTTGTCCTGTGAATATTATTATAGACTTGAGTCCATGCACTCAAAAATATATATATACAGGGAGTGCAGAATTATTAGGCAAGTTGTATTTTTGAGGATTAATTTTATTATTGAACAACAACCATGTTCTCAATGAACCCAAAAAACTCATTAATATCAAAGCTGAATAGTTTTGGAAGTAGTTTTTAGGTTTTTTTTAGTTATAGCTATTTTAGGGGGATATCTGTGTGTGCAGGTGACTATTACTGTGCATAATTATTAGGCAACTTAACAAAAAACAAATATATACCCATTTCAATTATTTATTTTTACCAGTGAAACCAATATAACATCTCAACATTCACAAATATACATTTCTGACATTCAAAAACAAAACAAAAACAAATCAGTGACCAATATAGCCACCTTTCTTTGCAAGGACACTCAAAAGCCTGCCATCCATAGATTCTGTCAGTGTTTTGATCTGTTCACCATCAACATTGCGTGCAGCAGCAACAACAGCCTCCCAGACACTGTTCAGAGAGGTGTACTGTTTTCCCTCCTTGTAAATCTCACATTTGATGATGGACCACAGGTTCTCAATGGGGTTCAGATCAGGTGAACAAGGAGGCCATGTCATTAGATTTTCTTCTTTTATACCCTTTCTTGCTAGCCACGCTGTGGAGTACTTGGACGCGTGTGATGGAGCATTGTCCTGCATGAAAATCATGTTTTTCTTGAAGGATGCAGACTTCTTCCTGTACCACTGCTTGAAGAAGGTGTCTTCCAGAAACTGGCAGTAGGACTGGGAGTTGAGCTTGACTCCATCCTCAACCTGAAAAGGCACCACAAGCTCATCTTTGATGATACCAGCCCAAACCAGTACTCCACCTCCACCTTGCTGGCGTCTGAGTCGGACTGGAGCTCTCTGCCCTTTACCAATCCAGCCACAGGCCCATCCATCTGGCCCATCAAGACTCTCATTTCATCAGTCCATAAAACCTTAGAAAAATCAGTCTTGAGATATTTCTTGGCCCAGTCTTGACGTTTCAGCTTGTGTGTCTTGTTCAGTGGTGGTCGTCTTTCAGCCTTTCTTACCTTGGCCATGTCTCTGAGTATTGCACACCTTGTGCTTTTGGGCACTCCAGTGATGTTGCATCTCTGAAATATGGCCAAACTGGTGGCAAGTGGCATCTTGGCAGCTGCACGCTTGACTTTTCTCAGTTCATGGGCAGTTATTTTGCGCCTTGGTTTTTCCACATGCTTCTTGCGACCCTGTTGACTATTTTGAATGAAACGCTTGATTGTTCGATGATCACGCTTCAGAAGCTTTGCAATTTTAAGAGTGCTGCATCCCTCTGCAAGATATCTCACTATTTTTGACTTTTCTGAGCCTGTCAAGTCCTTCTTTTGACCCATTTTGCCAAAGGAAAGGAAGTTGCCTAATAATTATGCACACCTGATATAGGGTGTTGATGTCATTAGACCACACCTCTTCTCATTACAGAGATGCACATCACCTAATATGCTTAATTGGTAGTAGGCTTTCGAGCCTATACAGCTTGGAGTAAGACAACATGCATAAAGAGGATGATGTGGTCAAAATACTCATTTGCCTAATAATTCTGCACTCCCTGTATATATTGAAAGATATCAAATTATACCCATGTTTGGTCTTAAAATATACATACTCAGTTAAATTTTATAATCACATATATATTAACCAAATGCTTTATTAAAAAAAAAAAAAAAATAATAATAAAAAAAAAAAAATATATATATATATATATATATATATATATATATATATATATATATAGGAAATATATTGTTCTGTATTTTAAGTATCTTACTGATAAAACCACATTTCAACTCCTGTTGCCCCCTGTGTTTGATATGGGAATTGCAGCCAAAGATATTCAATTAAGAAAATTGAAAAACCAGTGAATAGCCAATTAGAGTTATCCAGACCCAAATATTTCTCTATTGGGTGATTAAGAAATGGTGAGGAGTTTATCACTGATATAAGCTCTGCACATGGGAGAGAGTAGCCCTAGCTGCTTCTTTTTGTTCACTTACTAACTCACTTTTGCCTTGGTGGTTAGCCCTTTCCTTGCTATATTGTTGCAATCCTGCAAAGCTGCCATATTTACTTACAAAAGATGCGAGTGTGGGGACACAGTCTTTGTAAGAAAAACCTGTTGGAATCCTCTTTCTGATAAGAGATTATTGGGCTCACTTCTCTCCAAATATTTGTGCAATATCTCTTCACGTATGACAATAGAAATATCTGAGGACTGACTTTCATATATTGGTATCTGGTAATGTATAAGCGATTTAATGTCCCTATATTTTTAATGTTTTAAATCAAAGATAGTCTTTATTGCAGTAGTTAAATTGAAGCTGTGATTTAAAAGTGTAATTTTTTATTTATAAATTAATATTAAAAAGACCAGTGTATTTCATATATTAAAAGGGTTAGGCATTAATATTCACAAATTCATTTTAATTTCACTGTGATATCTCTTAGAAATTGCACTAGTTATTGTGGCTAAATTGGAATTATTAAATACTATATTACTGGATTTATGTTGAATTGATAGTATTGTGTAACAATCTCTAGTTGATTATTTAAAGTATTATAAAACTATTTTGGGCCAAATAGTTTAATTACATTTTTCTAGAAGTTCTATTAGATCTATTGAGATTTGGTAAGATTTGTGTTGAAATATTTGATTATATTGTTAACTGAACATGTGCGTGTTAGGTGAATTTAGTTTTCGGACAAATTTTGACAGAACCGGAGATTTGAATGCATCCGAATTTCCAAATCGGCACCATAACTAAAATCCCGAAAATTTCTGAAAATGAATAAATCAGGTTCCAAATTTTCGGATCCATTATTCATATTCAGAATTTTTCATTGTTCTAATCTAAACCGCAGTTCCTGACATCGCCGACACTAACTAAATCACTAAATAAAGCTATTAACCCCTAAACCACCCTTCTCCGACATCGCCAACAGCAACTAAATCACTAAATAAAGCTATTAACCCCTAAACCGCCGTTCCCCGACATCGCCGACACTAACTAAACCTATTACCCCTAAACCGCATTTCCCCGACATCGCTGACACTAACTAAACCTATTAACCCCTAAACCTCAGTTCCCCAACATTGCTGCCACTAACTAAACCTATTAACCCCTAAACTGCCATTCCCAAACATCGCCAACACTAACTAAACCTATTAACCCCTAAACCGCCGGCCCCCACATTGCAACAACCTAAATTAAACTATTAAGCCCTAAACCTAACACTTCCTAACTTTAAAGGGACACTAAACCCAAAATGTTTCTTTCATGATTGAGGTAGAGAATACAGTTTTAAACAACATCCCAATTTACTTCTGTTATCTAGTTTGCTTTAATCTTTAGATATACTTTGTTGAAGAAATAGCAATGCACATGGGTGAGCCAATCACACGAGACATATATGTGCAGCCACCAATCAGAAGCTACTAAGCCTATCTAGAGATGCTATTCCGCAAAGGATATCAAGAGAATGAAGCAAATTAGATAATAGAAGTTAATTAGAAAGTTAGATAAAATTACTTGCTCTTTCTAACTCACAAAAGAAAACATTGGGGTTTCATGTCCCTTTAACATAATTAAAATAGACCTAAATTAAAGTTACAATTATTAACTACCTATTTAAAAATAAATACAAACTTACCTGTGAAATAAAAATAAAACCTAAGCTTACACTAATAAAACCTAACATTACTGAGGCGGAGCTTGGCGTGCTAGAACATGACCGCATAGTGTTAGAGCTCCGGCACCACTCTTCCCCATCGGCCTTCCTGTGAGACATCACCCTGACAGAACCTGATCTGGAGAGCTAAATAAGGTAAACAGCTTACCGGGAACCTTTTGAACAAGAGCGGACACGCTCGAAATTACCGCAACAGCAGTCCCGACTGAAAAACACACCCCCCCCCTCAAACGGTGGAGCCAGCAAAGGATTCCGAAATTAAAACACTCCGGATACATTGGGGAGGCTCTATGGCGCTAAATGGTACCTTATCAAAGCTGCTTTAGAAGCACACAGAAGAGGTGAAGGGATCGTTATGAGGTGCAGCCCTGGTCGCCATCTTTAATTCCGGGCCCAGCAAGCTTACACCTTCTCACAACATGGCGGAGTAGATTCTGCAGGAGAATTTGAAAGCGAACGGGGAGCAGGACACTTAAGCGCATAAGGTACTAATGAATGTTCTACTTGTACATATGTTATGCCCATATCGTCTATGACCATGAGAAATTGAGGAGAAGGGAGGGTGTAGTGTCACATAACAATACAAGAGGGTTAACCTCCTCACTAACAGTTAGCGAGCATGTGGGCTGAATGAATGATCTAATCTAAAACACATAAGCTACTTCTTAAATATCTGGAGAGGGGAAATATTATATGCAAATAAGAATAAGCTAACCTGCAGGAAGGAGGGAATTAAATCTACATAAGGATCTCTTCATTCCACAGAAAAGGCGCTGAGAGCTATATATATTTAAAAGCCACAACACAAGGCTCTTCACTTCAGCTTTATAATCCCACTTAAATAGCTCACAAATAATTGTGAAAATGTCCTCTAGGAGACCAGCAAAAGTCAGAGAAAAATGGAAAACCTGCTTCTCAAACAGCATCTGTGGCTGCCTTTTTCTCTCCCTCAGACCATGGCAAACCAGGTACCCCCTCTCCACCAAGAGAGCACCCACAGGTTGCATCAATCCAAACACCTACCCACTCCTCAGAACAGTCTATAACACAGCAGCAACTGACTACTCTGCAAGCTACCATAGACAAGCTACTATCAAAATCTGACATAGCAGACCTTAAATCATTTATACAGTCAGAGATCTCTACTGTCAAAAAGGAAATTAATACTCTAGGCGCCAGAATTGAAGATCTAGAAGACAGCCAAGAAGTAATCAACTCCATGTTAAGTAATACAGAAATAGGCCTATCACAACAGGCTTGTCTAATCCACACTCTGCAGGAGGACATAGGCCTAGATTTGGAGTTTGGCGGTAGCCGTGAAAACCAGCGTTAGAGGCTCCTAACGCTGGTTTTAGGCTACCGCCGGTATTTGGAGTCACTCAAAAAAGGGTCTAACGCTCACTTTTCAGCCGCGACTTTTCCATACCGCAGATCCCCTTACGTCAATTGGGTATCCTATCTTTTCAATGGGATCTTTCTAACTCCGGTATTTAGAGTCGTGGCTGAAGTGAGCGTTAGAAATCTAACGACAAAACTCCAGCCGCAGCAAAAAGCCAGGAGTTAAGAGCTTTCTGGGCTAACGCCGGTTCATAAAGCTCTTAACTACTGTACTCTAAAGTACACTAACACCCATAAACTACCTATGTACCCCTAAACCGAGGTCCCCCCACATCGCCGCCACTCGATTATTATTTTTTTAACCCCTAATCTGCCGACCGCCACCTACGTTATACTTATGTACCCCTAATCTGCTGCCCCTAACACCGCCGACCCCTGTATTATATTTATTAACCCCTAACCTGCCCCCCACAACGTCGCAGCCAGCTACCTACAATAATTAACCCCTAATCTGCCGACCGCAAAGAGCCGCCACCTACATTATAGCTATGTACCCCTAATCTGCTGCCCCTAACACCGCCGACCCCTATATTATATTTATTAACCCCTAATCTGCCCCCCTCAACGTCGCCTCCACCTGCCTACACTTATTAACCCCTAATCTGCCGAGCGGACCTGAGCGCTACTATAATAAAGTTATTAACCCCTAATCCGCCTCACTAACCCTATAATAAATAGTATTAACCCCTAATCTGCCCTCCCTAACATCGCCGACACCTAACTTCAATTATCAACCCCTAATCTGCCGACTGGAGCTCACCGCTATTCTAATAAATGGATTAACCCCTAAAGCTAAGTCTAACCCTAACACTAACACCCCCCTAAATTAAATATAATTTTAATTTTAAACGAAATTAATTAACTCTTATTAAATAAATTATTCCTATTTAAAGATAAATACTTACCTGTAAAATAAACCCTAATATAGCTGCAATATAAATTATAATTATATTATAGCTATTTTAGGATTAATATTTATTTTACAGGTAACTTTGTAATTATTTTAACCAGGTACAATAGCTATTAAATAGTTAAGAACTATTTAATAGCTAAAATAGTTAAAATAATTACAAATATACCTGTAAAATAAATCCTAACCTAAGTTACAATTAAACCTAACACTACACTATCAATAAATTAATTAAATAAAATACCTATAATTATCTACAATTAAACCTAACGCTACACTATCAATAAATAAATTAAATACAATTCCTACAAATAAATACAATGAAATAAACTAACTAAAGTACAAAAAATAAAAAAGAACTAAGTTACAAAAAATAAAAAAATATTTACAAACATTAGAAATATATTACAACAATTTTAAACTAATTACACCTACTCTAAGCCCCCTAATAAAATAACAAAGCCCCCCAAAATAAAAAAAATGCCCTACCCTATTCTAAATTACTAAAGTTCAAAGCTCTTTTACCTTACCAGCCCTGAACAGGGCTGTTTGCGGGGCATGCCCCAAGAAGTTCAGCTCTTTTGCCCGTAAAAAAAAACATACAATACCCCCCCCAACATTACAACCCACCACCCACATACCCCTAATCTAACCCAAACCCCCCTTAAATAAACCTAACACTAAGCCCCTGAAGATCTCCCTACCTTGAGTCGTCTTCACCCAGCCGAGCCAAATTCTTCATCCAAGCGGAGCAAGAAGAGGTCCTCCATCCGGTAGAAGTCTTCATCCAAGCGGGGCAGAAGAGGTCTTCCATCCGATTGAAGTCTTCATCCAAGAGGCATCTTCTATCGTCATCCATCCGGAGTGGAGCGGCAGCATCCTGAAGACCTCCAACGCGGAACATCCATCCTGGCCGACGACTGAACGACGAATGACGGTTCCTTTAAATGACGTCATCCAAGATGGCGTCCCTCGAATTCCCATTGGCTGATAGGATTCTATCAGCCAATCGGAATTAAGGTAGGAATATTCTGATTGGCTGATGGAATCAGCCAATCAGAATCAAGTTCAATCTGATTGGCTGATCCAATCAGCCAATCAGATTGAGCTCGCATTCTATTGGCTGTTCCGATCAGCCAATAGAATGCGAGCTCAATCTGATTGGCTGATTCAATCAGCCAATCAGATTTTTCCTACCTTAATTCCGATTGGCTGATAGAATCCTATCAGCCAATCGGAATTCGAGGGACGCCATCTTGGATGACGTCATTTAAAGGAACCGTCATTCGTCGTTCAGTCATCGGCCAGGATGGATGTTCCGCGTCGGAGGTCTTCAGGATGCTGCCGCTCCACTCCGGATGGATGACGATAGAAGATGCCTCTTGGATGAAGACTTCAATCGGATGGAAGACCTCTTCTGCCCCGCTTGGATGAAGACTTCTACCGGATGGAGGACCTCTTCTTGCTCCGCTTGGATGAAGAATTTGGCTTGGCTGGGTGAAGACGACTCAAGGTAGGGAGATCTTCAGGGGCTTAGTGTTAGGTTTATTTAAGGGGGGTTTGGGTTAGATTAGGGGTATGTGGGTGGTGGGTTGTAATGTTGGGGGGGGTATTGTATGTTTTTTTTTACAGGCAAAAGAGCTGAACTTCTTGGGGCATGCCCCGCAAAGGGCCCTGTTCAGGGCTGGTAAGGTAAAAGAACTTTGAACTTTAGTAATTTAGAATAGGGTAGGGCATTTTTTTATTTTGGGGGGCTTTGTTATTTTATTAGGGGGCTTAGAGTAGGTGTAATTAGTTTAAAATTGTTGTAATATATTTCTAATGTTTGTAAATATTTTTTATTTTTTGTAACTTAGTTCTTTTTTATTTTTTGTACTTTAGTTAGTTAATTTCATTGTATTTATTTGTAGATATTGTATTTAATTTATTTATTGATAGTGTAGTGTTAGGTTTAATTGTAGATAATTATAGGTATTTTATTTAATTAATTTATTGATAGTGTAGTGTTAGGTTTAATTGTAACTTAGGTTAGGATTTATTTTACAGGTAAATTTGTAATTATTTTAACTATTTTAGCTATTAAATAGTTCTTAACTATTTAATAGCTATTGTACCTGGTTAAAATAAATACAAAGTTACCTGTAAAATAAATATTAATCCTAAAATAGCTATAATATAATTATAATTTATATTGTAGCTATATTAGGATTTATTTTACAGGTAAGTATTTATCTTTAAATAGGAATAATTTATTTAATAAGAGTTAATTAATTTCGTTAGATTAAAATTATATTTAACTTAGGGGGGTGTTAGTGTTAGGGTTAGACTTAGCTTTAGGGGTTAATCCATTTATTAGAATAGCGGTGAGCTCCAGTCGGCAGATTAGGGGTTAATAATTGAAGTTAGGTGTCGGCGATGTTAGGGAGGGCAGATTAGGGGTTAATACTACTTATTATAGGGTTAGTGAGGCGGATTAGGGGTTAATAACTTTATTATAGTAGCGCTCAGGTCCGCTCGGCAGATTAGGGGTTAATAAGTGTAGGCAGGTGGAGGCGACGTTGCTGGGGGCAGATTAGGGGTTAATAAATATAATATAGGGGTCGGCGGTGTTAGGGGCAGCAGATTAGGGGTACATAGGGATAATGTAAGTAGCGGTGGTTTACGGAGCGGCAGATTAGGGGTTAAAAATAATATACAGGGGTCAGCGATAGCGGGGGCGGCAGAATAGGGGTTAATAAGTGTAAGGTTAGGGGTGTTTAGACTCGGGGTACATGTTAGAGTGTTAGGTGCAGACGTAGGAAGTGTTTCCCCATAGCAAACAATGGGGCTGCGTTAGGAGCTGAACGCGGCTTTTTTGCAGGTGTTAGGGTTTTTTTCAGCTCAAACAGCCCCATTGTTTCCTATGGGGGAATCGTGCACGAGCATGTTTTTGAGGCTGGCCGCGTCCGTAAGCAACTCTGGTATCGAGAGTTGCAGTGGAGTTAAATATGCTCTACGCTCCTTTTTTGGAGCCTAACACAGCCATTCTGTGGACTCTCAATACCAGAGTTATTTTAAAGGTGCGGCCAGAAAAAAGCCAGCGTTAGCTACGCGGGTCCTTACTGACAAAACTCTAAATCTCTAGCCGTTAGAAAATAGGAGTAGGAGAAACAATCTGAGAATACGTGGAATTCCAGAAGATATCTCTGCAGAAGACCTCCACTCCTATTTAACACGTCTCTTCAACTTTATCACTAAGTCATCCACCTTCACAGAATCAGCCATAGAAAGGGCTCATAGGGCTTTAAGGCCTCGCCCTAACCCATCTGCGCCCCCAAGAGATGTGGTTATCAGATTGCCACACTACAAGGATAAAGAATCCATCTGGTTAGCTGCAAGAAATATCCATCCCCTGTCATTTCAAGACAAGGACTTACAAATTTACCAGGACTTGGACACTCTCTCTAAGTCACTGGGCCTTACTTTTGTCGCTCCATCCTTGCCTACAGATGAAGAAGGCGGCTCCAGAGGTTTACCCAGAAGCAAAATGTCTTCAAGCTCACGCTCAGGTTGGACCTCTGTCCCCCTAAAGCAAAAGCAAAGTAATTCGGCTGATCGACAGAATCTTAAACCCTAACCTCTTTTTTCATTTAGTTTGGGAGTTCCTTTGGTCCAACTACAGATAATTATGAGTATAGCCTCTTAATTGACATAACCTATTTTTTTCTGACAGGAAATTGCCTCAAAGAGAACTTTCAAGGGACGATAAAATACCTGATCTTTAAACCATTCCTATATGGTTACTTCACTTGACACTGCATAAACCTGTTGTGTTATTGAGATGCTTATGTGATAAACACCTGACCAGCATGATATATATTGACATGGTTTAATGTCTCCCCTTCTCTCATTATTGCTTTTGAGATGTGTTCAGCCATTTGGATGTTTCATGCTCCCCTTTCCTTCGTTTGCTTTAACCTTGTTAATGTGTTCATGTTATGTTACCACGCCGTTCAACAGCGAAAGCTAAGATTAATATACTCCCCTTCAGCTATTTGGATTTTCATTTCTGAATTCGTATGATTCGCTCTTAATTTATTGCCAAGCCCTGCAGGGCTTGTTTAAGATATACCTATAGATGCCCATATATCAAACGATACCTGTTGCTTTGAAAACAAAGAGTTATCACAAACAATAATAAAAACATTGACTTAAAATGGGTTAAGTAAATAACTAATTACCCCATAACCCACACCAGGGAGAAGTAGTTTGTATATAGATAAGATTATCCACTGAACCCTATAAGAATAGTCATATTATATTTCCAGGATTAAGGGGAGGTGGAAATCATGTTAGCAGGAATGCGCTGCTGGGGAGGAGGGGTCACTCCTCCTTGTAATCCGTCGTCATAAAGACAAAAATGTTTTTTTTTCATTCTATTACGTTTAAACTTTTGTTATAACAGATGCTATTTGTTATTTCATATTGTTTTGTATTTGTGTTTATTTGTTGTCTGGGACTGGACAACTGCGCACCACATATCATATGCTTCCTCTGGTATCTCTCTACTGTATTTCTTAGTAATAACTAAAATAAAAACCAGCACACTAAAATTCCTCTCATATGGCTCCGCAAACAAACAAAGGTGATAGTAGAAACATAAATTTTATAACCATAAATACCAAGGGACTAAATTCTCCTAGGAAAAGAACAACAGCCTTGGCTGACTTTAAGAGAAAAAAGGGAGATATAATACTTCTCCAAGAAACCCACTTCCTAAAAGGGAAAGAACCCAAAACATTCCAATTTAAATATGGTAAAATTTATTATGCATCTCACCCCCAGAAAAAAATCCAAGGAGTTGGCATTCTGATTAAAGAAGGAATCCCATTCCAGGAAATCTCAGTCAATAGAGATAGAGAGGGCAGATACATTATTTTAACGGGTCTCTTATATGGCCTCCCCATCACAATAGTCTCACTATATGCCCCACACACAAAACAGCACTCCTTCCTTTAAAAAGTATCAAACGCAGTCATAGAGCTCCAAAAAGGTACGTTACTAATAGGCGGGGATCTTAACCTGCCATTAAACCCTAAACTGGATAGTTCTACACACACTACATCTTTCTCCAAAATTAATATTAGGAAATCGAATAATATATTCAGACAAATGCGTTGCTTGGACATCTGGAGAGCAGCGAACCCGGATGTTATAGATTATATATTTTACTCCTTCCCCCATAAAGTGTACAGTAGACTGGATTATATATTTACGGATATAACTAGCATGAGCCTAGTGAGAACTACAAGTATTTCCTCGATAACCTGGTCAGACCATGCGGGAGTTCATTGTGCTCTAGAATGGCCTTCTAAACCTATAAAAAACTATATCTGGAAATTAGATGACAGTTTACTAACAGACCCCACCATTAAATTGAAAATACAAAACAGGATAGACAACTTCTTCCTACATAACGAACACATGGACACATCCCCTCAAATCAACTGGGAAGCTCACAAATGTACTATTAGAGGTGAACTAATAGCCTGTAAAGCATATCTCTCTAAATTAAAGAGAGAGGCAACTACAAACCTTATTAAAGAAATATCACAGCTAGAGGTAACCCACAAAGCAAATCCCAAGGATATGTCCATTCTACAACTCCTACAAACTAAGGCCTAGATTTGGAGTTCGGCGGTAAAAGGGCTGTTAACGCTCCGCGGGCTTTTTTCTGGCCGCACCATAAATTTAACTCTGGTATCGAGAGTTAAAACAAATGCTGCGTTAGGCTCCAAAAAAGGAGCGTAGAGCATTTTTACCGCAAATGCAACTCTCGATACCAGAGTTGCTTACGGACGCGGACGGCCTCAAAAACGTGCTCGTGCACGATTCCCCCATAGGAAACAATGGGGCTGTTTGAGCTGAAAAAAAACCTAACACCTGCAAAAAAGCAGCGTTCAGCTCCTAACGCAGCCCCATTGTTTCCTATGGGGAAACACTTCCTACGTCTGCACCTAACACTCTAACATGTACCCCGAGTCTAAACACCCCTAACCTTACACTTATTAACCCCTATTCTGCCGCCCCCGCTATCGCTGACTCCTGTATATTATTTTTAACCCCTAATCTGCCGCTCCGTAAACCGCCGCAACCTACGTTATCCCTATGTACCCCTAATCTGCTGCCCTAACATCGCCGACCCCTATGTTATATTTATTAACCCCTAATCTGCCCCCCACAACGTCGCCTCCACCTACCTACACTTATTAACCCCTAATCTGCCGAGCGGACCTGAGCGCTACTATAATAAAGTTATTAACCCCTAATCCGCCTCACTAACCCTATCATAAATAGTATTAACCCCTAATCTGCCCTCCCTAACATCGCCGACACCTACCTTCAATTATTAACCCCTAAACTTCCGATCGGAGCTCACCGCTATTCTAATAAATGTATTAACCCCTAAAGCTAAGTCTAACCCTAACACTAACACCCCCCTAAGTTAAATATAATTTTTATCTAACGAAATAAATTAACTCTTATTAAATAAATGATTCCTATTTAAAGCTAAATACTTACCTGTAAAATAAATCCTAATATAGCTACAATATAAATTATAATTATATTATAGCTATTTTAGGATTAATATTTATTTTACAGGCAACTTTGTAATTATTTTAACCAGGTACAATAGCTATTAAATAGTTAAGAACTATTTAATAGTTACCTAGTTAAAATAATAACAAATTTACCTGTAAAATAAATCCTAACCTAAGATATAATTAAACCTAACACTACCCTATCAATAAAATAATTAAATAAACTACCTACAATTACCTACAATTAACCTAACACTACACTATCAATAAATTAATTAAACACAATTCCTACAAATAAATACAATTAAATAAACTAGCTAAAGTACAAAAAATAAAAAAGAACTAAGTTACAGAAAATAAAAAAATATTTACAAACATAATAAAAATATTACAACAATTTTAAACTAATTACACCTACTCTAAGCCCCCTAATAAAATAACAAAGCCCCCCAAAATAAAAAATTCCCTACCCTATTCTAAATTAAAAAAGTTACAAGCTCTTTTACCTTACCAGCCCTGAACAGGGCCCTTTGCGGGGCATGCCCCAAGAATTTCAGCTCTTTTGCCTGTAAAAAAAAACATACAATACCCCCCCCCCCCAACATTACAACCCACCACCCACATACCCCTAATCTAACCCAAACCCCCCTTAAATAAACCTAACACTAATCCCCTGAAGATCTTCCTACCTTGTCTTCACCATCCAGGTATCACCGATCCGTCCTGGCTCCAAGATCTTCATCCAACCCAAGCGGGGGTTGGCGATCCATAATCCGGTGCTCCAAAGTCTTCCTCCTATCCGGCAAGAAGAGGACATCCGGACCGGCAAACATCTTCTCCAAGCGGCATCTTCGATCTTCTTCCATCCGGTGCGGAGCGAGTCCATCTTGAAGCAGGCGACGCGGATCCATCCTCTTCTTCCGATGTCTCCCGACTAATGACGGTTCCTTTAAGGGACGTCATCCAATATGGCGTCCCTCGAATTCCGATTGGCTGATAGGATTCTATCAGCCAATCGGAATTAAGGTAGGAATTTTCTGATTGGCTGATGGAATCAGCCAATCAGAATCAAGTTCAATCCGATTGGCTGATCCAATCAGCCAATCAGATTGAGCTCGCATTCTATTGGCTGTTCCGATCAGCCAATAGAATGCGAGCTCAATCTGATTGGCTGATGGGATCGGCCAATCGGATTGAACTTGATTCTGATTGGCTGATTCCATCAGCCAATCAGAAAATTCCTACCTTAATTCCGATTGGCTGATAGAATCCTATCAGCCAATCGGAATTCGAGGGACGCCATCTTGGATGACGTCCCTTAAAGGAACCGTCATTAGTCGGGAGACATCGGAAGAAGAGGATGGATCCGCGTCGCCTGCTTCAAGATGGACCCGCTCCGCACCGGATGGAAGAAGATCGAAGATGCCGCTTGGAGAAGATGTTTGCCGGTCCGGATGTCCTCTTCTTGCCGGATAGGAGGAAGACTTTGGAGCACCGGATTATGGATCGCCAACCCCCGCTTGGGTTGGATGAAGATCTTGGAGCCAGGACGGATCGGTGATACCTGGATGGTGAAGACAAGGTAGGAAGATCTTCAGGGGATTAGTGTTAGGTTTATTTAAGGGGGGTTTGGGTTAGATTAGGGGTATGTGGGTGGTGGGTTGTAATGTTGGGGGGGGGGTATTGTATGTTTTTTTTTACAGGCAAAAGAGCTGAAATTCTTGGGGCATGCCCCGCAAAGGGCCCTGTTCAGGGCTGGTAAGGTAAAAGAGCTTGTAACTTTTTTAATTTAGAATAGGGTAGGGAATTTTTTATTTTGGGGGGCTTTGTTATTTTATTAGGGGGCTTAGAGTAGGTGTAATTAGTTTAAAATTGTTGTAATATTTTTATTATGTTTGTAAATATTTTTTTATTTTCTGTAACTTAGTTCTTTTTTATTTTTTGTACTTTAGCTAGTTTATTTAATTGTATTTATTTGTAGGAATTGTGTTTAATTAATTTATTGATAGTGTAGTGTTAGGTTAATTGTAGGTAATTGTAGGTAGTTTATTTAATTATTTTATTGATAGGGTAGTGTTAGGTTTAATTATATCTTAGGTTAGGATTTATTTTACAGGTAAATTTGTTATTATTTTAACTAGGTAACTATTAAATAGTTCTTAACTATTTAATAGCTATTGTACCTGGTTAAAATAATTACAAAGTTGCCTGTAAAATAAATATTAATCCTAAAATAGCTATAATATAATAATAATTTATATTGTAGCTATATTAGGATTTATTTTACAGGTAAGTATTTAGCTTTAAATAGGAATAAGTTATTTAATAAGAGTTAATTAATTTCGTTAGATAAAACTTATATTTAACTTAGGGGGGTGTTAGTGTTAGGGTTAGACTTAGCTTTAGGGGTTAATACATTTATTAGAATAGCGGTGAGCTCCGGTCGGCAGATTAGGGGTTAATAATTGAAGTTAGGTGTCGGCGACGTTGAGGGGGGCAGATTAGGGGTTAATAAATATAATATAGGGGTCGGCGATGTTAGGGGTATCAGATTAGGGGTACATAGGGATAACGTAGGTGGCGGCGATTTGCGGTCGGAAGATTAGGGGTTAATTATTTTAAGTAGCTTGCGGCGACGTTGTGTGGGGCAAGTTAGGGGTTAATAAATATAATATAGGGGTCGGCGGGGTTAGGGGCAGCAGATTAGGGGTACATAAGGATAACGTAGGTGGCGGTCGGCAGATTAGGGGTTAAAAATTTTAATCGAGTGGCGGCGATGTGGGGGGACCTCGGTTTAGGGGTACATAGGTAGTTTATGGGTGTTAGTGTACTTTAGGGTACAGTAGTTAAGAGCTTTATAAACCGGCGTTAGCCAGAAAGCTCTTAACTCCTGCTATTTTCAGGCGGCTGGAATTTTGTCGTTAGAGCTCTAACGCTCACTGCAGAAACGACTCTAAATACCAGCGTTAGGAAGATCCCATTGAAAAGATAGGCTACGCAAATGGCGTAGGGGGATCTGCGGTATGGAAAAGTCGCGGCTGAAAAGTGAGCGTTAGACCCTTTCCTGACTGACTCCAAATACCAGCGGGCGGCCAAAACCAGCGTTAGGAGCCTCTAACGCTGGTTTTGACGGCTACCGCCGAACTCTAAATCTAGGCCTAAACGTTTTAACCTAGCCTCCATTATTGGTAGGGAACAGAGTAGGAGAGCCTTCTTATTTAAACAACACACATATATGGACTTAAAGGGACAGTTTACTCAAAAAATGTCTCCCCTTTAATTTGTTCCCAATGATCCACTTTACCTGCTGGAGTGTATTACATTGTTTACAAGTAGCTCCTTTACCCTTATATTGGCATTTGAAATTGTTAATTTAGCATGTGGTATCCCCACCTATTCTGAAAGTTTGTGGCCGCGCGTACCAGCTATAGATAAGCTTTGTAAACACAGCCAGCAGAAGAAATTACACTCCCAGTGTGATAAAGCAGAGATAAGGTAATAAAATGTTGATTTTCCATTGTTCTCTCAAAGTATTGGTGATTGTTTTAAGGACAGATATAAGATAAAGAAGCAGGTATATGTGCACAATGTGATACAGTAATGAGATCTGATTATACCTACAAGCTCAACCTATTTTATTAGGCTGTTGCTTCAAAGCACAAAATCAGAGCTTTAATATACAGAAATAAACCTTAAAAAGCTAATTTTCATACATTTTTTACTCTGCAGTTGGTAAAAAAAGCAATTGTGAACACATTAAGGGAAAAACTATTTTACAGTATACTGTCCCTTTAAATAAACAAGGACGCTCGTTAGCTAGATACATAAAGAAAAAAGCAAAATCCAATTATATTCTTCACATAAAGGACAGTAAGGGTAAATCACACCGGTCAACACAGGCAATTGCAGAGACGTTTAGGATGTATTACCAAAATGTATACAATTTACCAAACCCTTCCCGGGGCAACTAGCCAAACACCTCTACACGACAACAACTCATCACAGAGTACCTTTCTGAACTACACCTCCCTAAAATAACCCAATTACAAAGAGAGGCACTAGATGAACCTTTCTCGCTAGAAGAGCTACAAATAGTAATCAACAATCTCCCCACTAATAAATCCCCTGGTCCTGATGGGTTCACGTACAAATATTTCTCAACGTTTGCAGAACAATTATCCATACATTTGTTACAATATTTTAATTCCATACAGGGAGTGCAGAATTATTAGGCAAATGAGTATTTTGACCACATCATCCTCTTTATGCATGTTGTCTTACTCCAAGCTGTATAGGCTCGAAAGCCTACTACCAATTAAGCATATTAGGTGATGTGCATCTCTATAATGAGAAGGAGGGTGGTCTAATGACATCAACACCCTATATCAGGTGTGCATAATTATTAGGCAACTTCCTTTCCTTTGGCAAAATGGGTCAAAAGAAGGACTTGACAGGCTCAGAAAAGTCAAAAATAGTGAGATATCTTGCAGAGGGATGCAGCACTCTTAAAATTGCAAAGCTTCTGAAGCGTGATTATCGAACAATCAAGCGTTTCATTCAAAATAGTCAACAGGGTCGCAAGAAGCATGTGGAAAAACCAAGGCGCAAAATAACTGCCCATGTACTGAGAAAAGTCAAGCGTGCAGCTGCCAAGATGCCACTTGCCACCAGTTTGGCCATATTTCAGAGCTGCAACATCACTGGAGTGCCCAAAAGCACAAGGTGTGCAATACTCAGAGACATGGCCAAGGTAAGAAAGGCTGAAAGACGACCACCACTGAACAAGAAAGACAAGCTGAAACGTCAAGACTGGGCCAAGAAATATCTCAAGACTGATTTTTCTAAGGTTTTATGGACTGATGAAATGAGAGTGAGTTTTGATGGGTCAGATGGATGGGCCCGTGGCTGGATTGGTAAAGGGCAGAGAGCTCCAGTCCGACTCAGACGCCAGCAAGGTGGAGGTGGAGTACTGGTTTGGGCTGGTATCATCAAAGATGAGCTTGTGGGGCCTTTTCGGGTTGAGGATGGAGTCAAGCTCAACTCCCAGTCCTACTGCCAGTTTCTGGAAGACACCTTCTTCAAGCAGTGGTACAGGAAGAAGTCTGCATCCTTCAAGAAAAACATGATTTTCATGCAGGACAATGCTCCATCACACGCGTCCAAGTACTCCACAGCGTGGCTGGCAAGAAAGGGTATAAAAGAAGAAAATCTAATGACATGGCCTCCTTGTTCACCTGATCTGAACCCCATTGAGAACCTGTGGTCCATCATCAAATGTGAGATTTACAAGGAGGGAAAACAGTACACCTCTCTGAACAGTGTCTGGGAGGCTGTCGTTGCTGCTGCACGCAATGTTGATGGTTAACAGATCAAAACACTGACAGAATCCATGGATGGCAGGCTTTTGAGTGTCCTTGCAAAGAAAGGTGGCTATATTGGTCACTGATTTGTTTTTGTTTTGTTTTTGAATGTCAGAAATGTATATTTGTGAATGTTGAGATGTTATATTGGTTTCACTGGTAAAAATAAATAATTGAAATGGGTATATATTTGTTTTTTGTTAAGTTGCCTAATAATTATGCACAGTAATAGTCACCTGCACACACAGATATCCCCCTAAAATAGCTATAACTAAAAACAAACTAAAAACTACTTCCAAAACTATTCAGCTTTGATATTAATGAGTTTTTTTGGGTTCATTGAGAACATGGTTGTTGTTCAATAATAAAATTAATCCTCAAAAATACAACTTGCCTAATAATTCTGCACTCCCTGTAGATTCTACTCACCCCTTCCCGGAATCAGCCCTTGAAGCTCATATAACCATACTATTGAAACCTCAAAAACCTTCAGATGAAACCACTAGTTATCGCCCAATTTCATTACTAAATGCCGATATAAAAATGTACTCAAAATTGCTGGCGAACAGAATTAATGCCTTATAACCAGATCTTATACATCCTGATCAGGTGGGGTTTGTTGTTGGAAGCAAAAGATAACACGGTCAGAGCCCTAAATACAATTTTTTACGCACAGGATCATCAATTATCACTAATAGCACTATCTATTGATGCCGACAAGGCCTTTGACCGTGTCGCATGGGATTATTTGAAACTCACACTACAGGCCATGGGATTCAGGGAGGGGGTGATACAAAGAATATTCTCATTATACACTAATCCTAGCGCTAAGGTCTAATAAATGGGACCCTGTCGGGCTCGTTTAAGATATCTAACGGGACACGACAGGGATGTCCGCTATACCCCCTGTTATTCGCTTGTGTAATTGAGACGCTGGCCGTCAAAATCAGGTCCCATCCAAATATTGAAGGAGTTACAATTGATAACCAGCAATACATCATATCCCTATTTGCGGATGATCTATTATTCACACTGACAAACCCCAAAGTCGCACTACCCTTACTGATCGTGGAGTTCCATGATTTCCATGTTTTATCAAACTTTTTGGTCAATATTACCAAATCTGAAATACTTAATATTACATTTGACCCTAGTAAAAAGGAGCTACTAAAAAAGCTTACCCCATTTAAGTGCAACAAGCACTGTCTTAAGTATTTGGGAATATAGCTAGCCACGTCCGTAGAAGCTCTATTCCAACTTAATTATGAAAAGATTAAATTAGAAGTGATCAGAGATTTATCAGCCTGGAGATCTAAAAATTATCCTGGCTAGGTCGTATTAACCTAATAAAGATGAACATATTCCCCAGAATATTATATATTCTTCAGACCCTGCCAATTCCCTTACCAGAAAAATATTTAAACTCCTTACAACGAGCTCTTAGTGACTTTACATGGCATAAAAAACATCCTAGAATCAATAAAACTATTATGTCAATGCCCAAATTGCAGGGTGGATTGGGCCTCCCTGATCTAACCTACTACAGATATGCAATATTTTTACAAAGAATTGTGGACTGGAATGTTCATAAAAAATACAAAAGATGGGTGGATATGGAACATGGAATAGCCCAAGCGTAGAAACTTAGCAGACTGTGTTGGGCTTTTCAATCACAAAAAAGTATAGCCTCTTGGCCGAATGTTACCATAGCAGAAACATATAAACTGTGGAATAAGATAATGATCCTGTTTCCAACTCTTTCCTCAAGACCTTCCCCATTAACATCCCTTATAACGAATGGGGAATTTGACCTAGGGCCTAGTATAGGAAAACATTCCTACCCATCTCATCGCCACGATTTCCCAGTTTGCTGGCTCATTCAAAATGAGCAGATCAAATCAAAAACAGAATTAACACAACAGGGCTTTACCTGTCTAACTAACTGGTTTATGTACAGACGAATCCACAGCTTCCTCACAACCCATACACAATCCCGAAATATGACTAGACCTTTGACTACATACGAACAATTATGTATAAGAGCTCCTCCAAATCGTCACACCTTATCACTGATATATACGATATTGATTACTCCGTTCCCAGGATATCCCATTTCATACCTAGAGAGTTGGGAAAAAGACCTAGGAATAATAATCCCACAACACATAAGGATGAGGATAATTTGCACAACACTGAAAACCTCTATTTCCACAGCTACTACAGAAATTAACTTGAAACTGCTCCATAGGTGGTATTATGCACCTCAAAAACTACACCGATTATTTCATAAAGCTAGAAACAAATGTTGGCACTTTGGCCATGTTAATAGCGGAATGGCTCACATGTGGTGGTGGTGCACGGTCATTCAAACCCTGTGGAGATCTGTCATATCCGAAATAGAGGATATACTCGAAGTGCAATTCCCTCTGGATCCCCTACTTTGGCTATTAAACAATCCCCCTAAAATAAGACATAAACCCTCTCTCAAACTATTTTTTATAATGTCAAATAGCATAAAATTTCTGATAGCCAAAAACTGGAGGTCAAAAGAACCTCCCACAGTGGAAATGTGGGCACAGAGGGTATCTGAACTAATCCACCTCGAAGAGCTCTATTATTTAAAAACCGATAAGATGGAGGTATATTCAGAAATCCTAACAACATGGGAAACATACCTTAAAGATAGCTAGATTGGTCTGGTATTCGACATTAGCCATGTTGGGGGATAGGCATATTTGATTTGTTGATCATCCCTTCACATATAAAAATTAGTAAAAATACATGGAAGCCATTGGTATTTATTATAATTTCTATTATAGTTAAACATTCTAGAGACAATTCATTTAGATGTGCGTTGGTTGTTCTAGTCCAGAGTTGAGTTTAGTTATTAGCAAAATTGAATTAGCTTCAAACATAACATATTGTATTTCGCTTTGTCTGTACTACTTTGGAGCTGCGTCTCCACAATCTGTAACTTCAACTTCAAAGTCTTCTAAATAAAGCTGATTAAAAAAAAAAAAAAAAAAACTAACATTACTAAAAATAAAAAATCTAAGATTACTAAAAAATTTAAACTACAATTACAAAAAATAATAAACACTAAAATTACAAAAAATAAAAAAAACTACCATTACAAAAAATAACAAACAAAATTATCCAAAAAAAATAAAAATTATTACTATTCTAATATCCCTTTTTAAATAAAAAAAAACACCCTAAAAAAAAATCTATAATAAACTACCAATAGCCCTTAAAAGGGCCTTTTGCAGGGCATTGCCCTGAAGGTAACAGTTCTTTTGCAAAAATTTAAAACAAACACCCCCTAACATTACAAACCCTCACCCCCCCAAACCCACAAAATAAAAAAGCATAACTAAAAAAAACCTGATCTACTCTTTGCCCTGAAAAGGGCTTTTGTATGGGCATTGCCATTAAAAGGGCATTCAGCTCTTTTTCGGCCCATTAAAAAAAAAAGACCTAATTAAAAAAAAAAAAAAAAACACCCCCAAAAATAAACCTAATAAACGCTAACCCCAAAATCGATACTCACAGTTGCTGAAGTCCGGCAAATGAATTTCATCCCAGCGGCGAAGCATCTTCATCCAGACGGCTCCATGTTAATCCATCGCAGAACCAGCATCTTCTTCATCCTAGTGGAGGCGGAGCGGTCGATTGGCAGAGGTCCAGGCGGAGTTCCATCGGTCCGATGTGGAGGTCCTCTTCATGCGATCGTCCGCCGCACACTGAGGATTCAATGCAAGGTACCCCTTATATATTGGGGTACCGTTGCATTCCTATTGGCTGAAAATGTTAAATCAGTCAATATGAATGAGAGCTGCTAAAATCCTAACAGCCAATAGGATTTAAGCAGCTCTCATTCCTATTGGCTGATTTGAATAGTACTTTAAGATTGCAATAAACACTTAATATATATACCTGGTCATAAGTGATATTCGGTTTACTGCACAAATATAATCATTGTGTTTCATAAAGATTAAATGATCAGAATTTAGGAATTACTTTAATTGGGATTAAATATTAATGTTTAATAATTTTGTTGTCAAATTTATAGATATCTCAATAGTATTATTTTGGAGTACACTACTGTCATATTGCTGTACCTTTAAGGATGACCTGGTTCCACCCTATATAATCTCCTCCCTCTCCTATATTCACTGCTTGGTATTTTGTTGCTTTTCTGGCAACTATTGTTCCCAGCCTATTTTGAATCCTGCTTTGTACTACGGTACAGTTCGTCATTTATTTGACCATCATTGTTGCCATTGCTGTTCTCACCTGCTAAGTTCTAAAACTCCGGATTTGCAGCTTGCTGTTTTGACCGACAAATTAGTTAAAGGACTCTGGCTGTTCTCCTGCCTTTTTTTTATTGTATTTCAGAGCCGGCTCTGCTCCGCATCGCACCAAGTGTTATCCACTCCAACGGACTTCCAAGACCGCAAGTATATTGTGTAGTTTCATAAAGATTCAAGCAGCATAAGTCTGATAAGGTATTATACTCAGTTTGTTTTACCTTATTCCTTACCTATATCAATTCTAGCACTTTGTTCTCAGCGTGGTAACATTTCTCATGCCTGTAACGTCACTCCTTCAGCTGTTCTGTTCCACGCCCCTCAACAGGCTGCAATTAGAAAACTATCTCTAGTTTGTAACTTCTACACAGTATCAACTGTCCACATCATAAGTTACCTCAGTATACATGATATATAGATACACTTTGGTAACGCATACTAGTTCCTGATATCGAGACAATTTAAAGTAACACTGTATATAATTATATATAATTCACTAATCCTTGCTGCACGCAGTCTATGATCAAAACTCTGTATTCTCCTGGATAATTATATTATAGAGAATCATTTGTGAGACTGTCAAAAAGAATTTACCTATCTGTTTTGGTCAGAAATGTCGCAACTACAGAGATTTAACATTTCACTAGAGTGTACTTATAAGATTCTATTGTATTAATTGGAGATATTGCTGATGATAATATTATGATTGTTATTAATTATTATATTCATAATCATAAATACATAACACGCTTGGAGGACACTCCTGAGATGTACTAATATTCTTAGGATATACCGCTGAGATATTCTAATAGACAAAATTATATAATATTACTGGAGATTACTACTGAAATCAATATAAATAAATAATAAATAATAATGTAACCTAGATTAAATATAATAATATAATTGGTGGCAACATTAAGATAAATACACAAACAAGCGGTTCTTGACTTCTATGTAGATGCTTGAGGTGTAAGTTGTATGGACTGAGGAAGTGGGGATGAGTATTTCTGGACATTTAAAGCATTAACAGACTGATGAGAAACTGCCTCACTGGCCTCCCAGTCCATTGGTCTGTCGATATTTTCTAAAAAAGGGGGGCAGAGCTGCTAAGTCCAGATAAGTATCTCCCATAGGAAATAATAGTGATCATGGCTTCTGCAAAAGTCTGCCAACAATGCCACTTGTCGCTACTTTCAGTGGGAGGGGGGGGGGGGTTGTATTTGAAGAGATCATACACAGCACACACAGTGTGTTCATTGAAAAAATGGCCAGACAAACATGGCTGACAGTAAAATGCAGGTCACTCCCCTGGAACGCCCAGCTAACTCCCACAGAATATCTACGCCATGTCTTCGTTATATTTGATTATTAAAGACAAAAAAAACCTTCCTATTATGACTATAGGAGCTATGTTGAAACATGTATATACAATGTTTAAATGA
Organism: Bombina bombina; assembly: GCF_027579735.1. NCBI lineage: Eukaryota > Metazoa > Chordata > Amphibia > Anura > Bombinatoridae > Bombina > Bombina bombina. Next base: position 1,022,528,964 of record NC_069499.1, on the reverse strand, counting down.
TTATTGTGAGTATTGCATAGATTTTAAACATGGTTTTTTTAACACAGAAAAAAACAAAAAAAATGTGTAAATCTATACAATACTTAAATTAATATGCATTATACAGGAAATGCATATCATTTAGACATTGTATATATATATATATATACTGCTCCTCTAAACTATAAAGCCCTAATGCGCACTCACCTCCAGCGCATCCTAACTATGCTACACTATTAATCCCTAATCTTCCATAACCTATTAACCTAATAACTCCAACCTATTAACCCCTAAGCCACCAATACCCCCAACGCAAAACCCCTTAACCTATTAACCCCAAAAGCACCAAAAAAGCCCCTAACCTATTAACCTCTAAACCACCACAAACCCCCGACACAAGCTAGTCCTACACAACTTAACTACCTAACAGCTAACTAGGTCACACAAAATAACAAACACTAACATTACAAAAAAATAAAAAAAACACGTTACAAAAAAAACAAAGCACTACCAAAAAAAAAACCTATCCCCTTAAAAAAGCCCACCTCAAAATAAAAAACCCTATACTAACACTAAAACCTACTCTAAAAAAGGGCATTTTGCAGGGCATTGCCCTAAAATGATTAAGCTATTTTACTTGGCACAACAATCCCTAATCTTGTAACTGCCACCCCCCAAATAAAAAGCCTGTCTTAAAAAAAAAACTAAAATAAAAATGGCCTGATAAGAGCATTTGGTAGGGCATTGCCCTAAAGTAATTACAGCTCTTTTGCCCAATAGAAAAAAAAATATTCTTAAAAAACCCTATTCTAAAAACATAACTAAGTTTAAAAAAAAGAAGCTATCCTTAAAATAAATTGCCCTGAAAAGGGCATTTGGTTGGGTATTGCACTTAGAAGGGCATTTGGTGGGGCAGTGCCCTACAGTGAACATAGCTCTTTTTCTCATAAAAAAAAAAGTAGCAGAGGTCTCAAGGTTTCAAGTCCAACTAATTATTTTAGCAGTTACTGTATGTGTTGTGCTTAAAGGGACAGTCTAGTCCAAAAAAAACTTTCATGATTCAGATAGGGCATGTAATTTTAAACAATTTTCCAATTTACTTTTATCACCAATTTTTCTTTGTTTTCTTGGTATTCTTAGTTGAAAGCTTAACCTAGGAGGTTCATATGCTAATTTCTTAGACCTTGAAGGCCGCCTCTTAAGAATGCATTTTAACAGGTTTTTCACCACTAGAGGGTGTTAGTTCATGTTTTTCATATAGATAACACTGTGCTTGTGCACGTGAAGTTACCTGGGAGCCCTCACTGATTGGCTAGACTGCAAGTCTGTCAAAGAACTGAAATAAAGGGGCAGTCTGCAGAGGCTTAGATACAAGATAATCACAGAGGTAAAAAAAATATAAATATAACTGTGTTGGTTATGCAAAACTAGGGAATGGGTAATAAAGGGATTATCTATCTTTTAAAACAATAACAATTCTGGTGTAGACTGTCCCTTTAAGCGCAACACTAACTTTTAACTTGTAACATGAGAGATGTTTAGCACAGTCGCAATATCCACTGAAAGTATAGGGCATGATTAACATTCTCTGGTTATTCAGTTTTACCATCGACTTGTAATACCAGATTGCAAGTTAATCCTAGCGTAGTCCAGCGATATTGACAGCCACATTATTTTATAGGCCTGGGACATACCCTTCAATGATTCTTATCTTACGTCCTTTGCTGTTGTCGATTTGCTGGAGGAGTGCAAACACTGCAATTTTCCAAATTTAAATTACAGTTAAAGCAGGCAAATGAAAGTACATTGTAAATGTTTTTAATTATGCACAATTAAACATTTTGGGCTAGATTACAAGCGTTGCGCTATTTAGCATTTTTGCTTGAGCATAAACTTTGCTACAAGTAAGCTTTTTGCTTGTGTCAGGTAAAGTGTGTATTACAAGTTGAAAGTAAAAGTTTCCAAATGAGCGAAACAAGACACGTGCTAACCTAAGAACTTTGAATATTCTTCCCTGTAGACAATAGAGAGCGCAGAATAAAATTAACTAACTGCAATGTAAAGGCACTTTTCAGTGCCATATTTTTTTCTAGCACCTAACTCCTGCCAATACCCCAATCTTGTTAATGGCTGGTTATTTATTGCGTGCGATAAATTAACGCTCCACTTGTAATCTAGCCCAAAATGTATTAAAAGAGCAAAGGTAAGCAAAAATTAAAACAATATTATGTGTGGTGGTTTAAGGCAAGAGTAGGAAAACCCATCAACATTCACAAGTGATGAAATCTGTAAATTTAGCTTAAAGGGACACTGAACCCAAATTTTTTCTTTCATGATTCAGCTAGAGCATGGAATTTTAAGCAACTTTCTAATTTACTCCTATTATCAATTTTTCTTTGTTCTCTTGCTATCTTTACTTGAAAAAGAAGGCATCTATGCTTTTTTGGGGGGGGTCAGAACTTTTTTTTTTGGTGGATGAATTTATCCACCAATCAGCAAGGACAACCCAGGTTGTTCACCAAAAATGGGCCAGTAACTAAACTTACATTCTTGCATCTCAAATAAAGATACCAAGAGAATAAAGAAAATTTGATAATAGGAGTAAAATAGAATGTTGCTTAAAATGTCATGCTTTATCTGAATCACGAAAGAAAATAAATTGGGTTCAGTGTCCCTTTAAAGGGTCATGAAAGTATTTTTACATTTTCATAATATCAACAACATTATAACACTCTATCTCTTTGGCCCTGATATTCAAAGGTTCTCCAGCTTGGAGAGAAATTGTAGTTCAGACTTCACAGGGACTGACCTCACTGAATATTAAAAAGAAAAAGGGCTGAACTCTCCAGCACTGTGAGATCTCTCTCATTTCTATATATGAAGGAGAGACAAGCCCAGTGCAATACAGCACTGTGTGATGATATGAGAGTTTTGTTACACTTCTGTGTTATTTTAACAAATTAGGATCATACTTTGTATATTTCTGTTTATATATTCAAATTACATTGCACCTTAGAATTTGCTGCATTGTAAACTAAAACTGACACTTTCAGAAAGTGGGAGGGAGGGAAGGAGAGAGCACTTCCCTAGGCTGAACAGTTGGAGTTCACAGGGTATGTCTTAAGCTCTCTCATCAGTCTTGGGAACATTTCTAAGCATTTTAAACAAGCTGGTCTCACTGATTTGTCTCACCAGGGGCGCGATCCGATATGCAGCGTAGTTTGCGGTGCAAGCGAGGGAACCCCCGCCGCCCGGAGTTTCAGCTCGCAACTCGAGCTATCCTATATACGGCGCCGTCAGATGCTAAAGTGCCGTAAGTCTGATAAACCAGTGATGTCCAGAAATCTGCATAAGTACAAATTTCTGGAGTCGCCAGTGACTTACGGCACTTTAGAAACTGCCAGCGCCTACAAAACCTGACTAAAGTATGAAATCACCCGTACTGTCTAACACGCCTCCCAAACATAGCCCGACACGTCTAACCCTCTATCCGCTATCCCCCCTCACTATCCTAACAATAAAAAAAGTTATTAACCCCTAAACCGCCGCTCCCGGACCCCGCCGCCACCTAATAAAGTTATTAACCCCTAAACCGCCGCTCCCGGACCCCGCCGCCAGCTATATTAAATCTATAACCCCCTAATATGAGCCCCTACCTTACCTAGAAAACTGCTCTTTTACCAGCCCATAAAAGTGCTTTTGGCGGGGCTTTGTCACAAAGTAAACAGCTCTTTTGCCTCTAATCTAAATCCCCCTACACCGCCGCCACCTATAATAAATGTATTAACCCCTAATCTAATCCCCCTACACCGCCGCCACCCATATTAAACACATTAACCCCTAATCTAATCCCCCTACGCCGCCGCCACCTATATTAAACACATTAAGTCAGCATCAACATTCATACAAAAATTCCACAATACACCATTATCGGCAAAACGGTATTAATCTCTAGGTTCACTCTGAGTGATATTTGTGTGCAAGCGTACAGTGATTCTGAGTAATATATATATGCTGTGTGCATAGAAAGATAGATGACTTCACTTTCAACTCTTGATTCGTATCACAACCTGGTATACACAATGTAAGTGACGTTTCAGTAGAAAAATTTCAAGGTATAAGTGAACATATAGAGCATATGAACCAACAGGTATAAATTCACTGTTATATTAAATCACAAGTACAGTCTATGGCAAAAATTTCCTTTTCTTTTTTTCACAAAGCACAAACACGCTCTTCACAAAGTTCAGGCAATTTACCCCCACACCGGACAGTACCTTGTAACTTCAGACTATTCGTCCTGTCGGTCCTACTCACTGCAGGGAGGGGAAGCGTGATGCTAGCAAGCTCTGTTACTCTCCTTGTGTTTGGAACGCTGTACGCACCTGGTGTTCAGCTCGATTGATTGCACGTTACCAGCAACACTTACACTTGCACTATCACCTCAGAGACTAGGCTGGATGCACAATCCTTTCAGTACAGCGATTTCCCAACGCTGAAATAACGAACAACATAACCACTTTGATGGAAAGGATTGCAAGCTGCACTGTAGATGGATGATTAAAACAACAATTTATTAGTTACAATTTAAAAATGTAAGCACACATCATAGTAATTACACCCAAGCACACAGGAGAGGCTGCTCTCCGACGCGTTTCCTGCTACAAAAAGCACTTCATCAGGGATAGCAGCTGATTCCCTGTACTGCCCTTTATACCGGTAAATTCGATTTAACCCCTTCGGCACCTTAACACATTTCAATTCTCACAACAATGTGTGATGTGTTATTGGCAGATAGATATCAATTTATTTTTAGTGTCAGAAGGGCCATATCATTACCGGACTAAATGGCTTATATTCATACTCTATTAAGAACAAAGGTAATGCTTCCGGTAGGAGGAGGAGCTAACAGGTGCACGAGAAAGTGGCGTGCTACCTGTCGGAGCTCATCGAAGAACTAACCCCAGCCAAGGTCCGTTGTTGGAGCGCTTTCGTTTGCTCCCTAGGACACGACCCTACCTCTACCAGGGTTTGGCTTGGAAGCACCATAATAGCCGTCCACAGGCTCACTCGCTAGAGCCACAGACGAGGTACTGGATACACGTTCATCATACTCAGATGAGAACGGTTCACAATTGCCAACCAAGGGACAAGGCCCAGTAGCCCATAAAGCGGTCCAGGCGCTGGAGACAAGGCATACCCTAAGGACGCCCAAAAGGTCAAGACTTACCGGCTCTTGCTCCCGCCGGCGGGCGGACAGAACAAGTGGGCGGTTTGCAGCGAGGGGCAAACCCACAGTGAGTGTAAGCACGCCGCGGACTCACAACAGCTCAGGCGCACGCTGTGGGCTTGTCTACCTGACATTTCAGCTCTTCTATTCACCGGAGCTCGACCGAGCTGTATCAAAGAAGTACTACAGCTTTTCTAGCATCATCTCCCAGGTCTGGGTAATACATCATGGAATAACCGGGAGAGTTATCTATGGACGCTGAGTAGATATGCCGCCTGCTGCAATACAACTGCGTGGCCTTAGGGTAAGATCTCCAAAGTCTTTATAACAGTATTTGTTGCCCTAAAAGTGACTCTGGCTGCTTATTTTTTTTTTTTTCAAGAGTGACACTGACTGTCTATATCGGCATTGCCGTATCCTCCATATTATACCACTTAGCCTGTGTAAGGAAAGCTATGCTTTGTGCTGGCTCTGCATATGAACACTCGGCTTGATACCTGCCTACGTCTAATAAGACACTTCAGTTTTCAGTTCTCTGAAGGATATTCAATATACTACAGACATTACATCTGCCTATCAGCTGCAAAGTTGGTATCACTGTAAAAGCATCGGGCACTCTATATTTGCAACCAGAGTTATAGTTGCAATATAAACTTTTGGATCAAAGAATATAAAACAGAAATACAGTGTTTCAATCGATATCCTGCTATTCCCTAGAGCTTATAAGCAAGCAAGCGAAACTTATATTGCTGGCTAGGAATATTAGTAGTTGCTACTTAGTGTGGCAACTCAGGTCTCAAATTTCCCTGTTATTAGTGTTCCTTTTTGAAATTTGCAACAATGTGCGATATGAATATATAAGGTTAAGAATATTGTAATGCCATTGCTATATTTGTTGCAGAATATTGCCAGCTAAGAAGGGGAATGTATGTTGATTCAATGTAATTTTGTGCCATAGGGTCTGATCAGATTAGACAACAAGGATATGTAACAAGGTGGTAAAAGAGCTGTCTCTATTTTTTGCAAAAATCTAACCATAACCCTATCTAAGTATGAACTTGAAGGCATTTCTTAAATAAGAGAATCCCAGATCTTCTGTTCTTGTGACTACTTTTACAACACATTCATTTCAGGGCCTGGTCACCTAACTCACATAGATTATTGTTCACTTTTTTCTTATCTTTAATATACACTAAAATATGTTCTAGATATCTCCCCACCTGGGGACATACGTCACAAACACTCAATTTCTTTAAAAAAAAAAGAAAGAAAAAAAAAAAAAGAAAAAAAAAAAAAAGCTAAGAGCTGTCGTTTTTTTTTCCTTTTCTCTATTTGTTCTCACTGCCCTCCATCACTTTTTTTTCTTTATTTATTTTTTGTATGACCTACTCCTGCCTTGCCCTCACCAACACGAGAAATCTATGGAAAGATTTCTCCTCCCGCACAGCACACCACCTCAGACCATGCCCCCAAAAAGTAAGGACAGAAGACCACGTATATCTGATATTATGACTGAAAATAGTAGTGAAGGCTTAAGCCCAAAGACAGACTTACAGCCCTTGATCACCCAACTTAGTGATATTTTCCTGCCACAATTTGAACATATCAAATGTCAAATCTCTAGCCTGTCGTCAGAATTAAAAGTATTTGCTAACAGACTTTCAGAAGCAGAAGACAGAATCTCAGAAGTGGAAGATATAACTAATAATCAGTCCCTAAAAATCTCAGAATTAGAAAAGAAAAATATAAGCCTGACTGCCAGGCTAGATGACCTTGAGGATCGCTCAAGGCGGAATAATTTAAAAATCATAGGCGTTCCTGAGTCAGAGCATTCTAAAGACCTATTACATTTTGCCGCGACAACACTGCCCCAAGCTTTAGGGGTAGAATATTCCCAATTACCAATACCGATAGAACGGGCTCACAGATTGGGTCCTCCTAGAAGCAGAGCAAATGGTAAAAACATACATAGACCAATCCTGATAAAGTTCTTAAATTTCCAAGATAAAATAAGTATGCTGCGTTTATATAGGAAAACAGATAACTTTCACATTGAAAATAACAGAATTTTAATATTCCAAGACTACTCTGCTGATACTGCTTTTAGGAGGAAAGAAATGACGCCTTTCTGTACCAAGCTAATCAAAGAGGGTTTTCTAGCCAAATTAGTGTACCCTGCAAGAATTATCATAGAAGAAAAGGAAGGCATAGTTAGACTAGACAATATAGAAGAAGCTAAAGGCTACTTTAAAGACCACAAGCTAACACTTACATGAGGACTGGGATAACTATAAAATAGAGAGTATCTGTGTTTTTTTAGTTAGGGCACTACTGTTCTTGTTTATAATGGAAATGCTGTATAAAGATTTAGAGCTAAGAATGTTTTTGCCTAAATCAACTTATAGGCTGCCCCTGCGGCCAAAAGTGTACCAGGCTTCACTTCGCCTGATAAGGTTTTTGTTGCAAATAATCTTTGTTTGCAATTTTCTTTCTGTATCCTTGTTTTTTTTTTTTGTTTTTTTTTTTTGTTTTTCTCTCCCTCTCCCCGTCTCCCCTCTCCCCCCTACCCGTCTGCTTTAGCTCACTCCCTAAACTTATTTTAATCATGCTACAATATATTGATTAGATGAAGGGCAATATTAGATTGTTATCTTGGAACGTGGGTGGCATCACCTCCCCAATCAAGAGGAAAACTATAGTCAGACAATTGGGTAAGCATAACCCTGATATAGCCTTAATACAAGAAACACACTTAAAGCAAGAGGAAGTTATTAAGCTCAAATGTAAATGGGTGGGAGAGGTGATTGCCACCCCTTGTTCTAGAAGGAAAAAGGGAGTAGCTATTTTGTTAAATAAAAAACTTACGTATAATATTATAAGAGTATCACTAGACCCTGAGGAGAGATGGGCCCTCCTTGAGTTGCAGGTCGAGGATTTCAAAATGGTGATCTGTAATGTCTACGGACCAAATAAAGCAGATCCCACCTTCTGGAATAGTTTAGTCTTTATGCTAACTAATTTCATGGATCAGAATATTGTTCTAGCGGGTGACTTTAACCTAATACCATCAGAAGCCTTAGACAGACTTAGTTCTAGGAACTCCACTTTCTCGGGTCAGAAGGCCAAAATATTTAAACACATATGTAAAAATTTGAAATTACATGATATCTGGCGCCTACAATTCCCTGATACGAGGTCCTTTACCTGCAACTCGAGGACCTACGGTTCCTTATCACGTATAGACTTTTTCCTGATTTCCAGCTCCATGATTAAATTAGAGACTCAAACTAAGATATTTGATATTCTGATATCTGACCACGCAATTATTTTCCTAGATATATATCTACACCCGCCACAGAGAAACAACAGAAATAATTTTTTCTTCCCAAATTATCTAGTGAACAATCTGGAATTCAATAATTGGTTAATACACAAATGGAAAGAATTTGTTTCCTTAAACAGATCATACAGAGAAAAAAATGAAATATTTTGGGAAACCGCAAAGGCCTATCTGCGAGGTGAGATTAAAGCGTATATGATTCTAAAAAAAAAAAAGTTGCAGCGGAGGGAAAGTCAGCTTTCTAACCAGGTCCAAAACGCATATCGTAAATTTATAAATAATCCCTCTAGGAGATTAAGAGATAAATACAATGGGGCCAGAACAGAAAGGGATATCTTTATTAAACAGAAAGTCGCGTGGGAAGAACTAAAGTTAACTGCTAAATATAAAGGCCAATATGGGAAGTCTGCTAAGTTTCTAGCTAGATTAGATAAAAGGAAGAAAAAATCTAACGTAATAGAGGCTATCTATGATGGGACAGAAAGAGTAACAGATCAATCTAAGATTCAAAATGTATTCTTTCAATTCTATCAAAATCTATATGCTGTGAAAGAAATAAATGCCAATAATAAAGTCAACTTTTGGCATAAAATTTGCCTTCCTAAATTAGCACAAGAAACGGATACAGATTTAAATAGCCCAATAACCCAAGAAGAAGTAGCGGAAGCTATCAAAAATGCTAAATTTAATAAAGCCCCGGGCCCAGACCAAATTCCGGCAGAGATGTACAAAATTCTTAAAATGGAGATAATAGATGTCTTGGTACAACTATTCAATGGTTATTTTATTGAGGGGCAAAACATGTCAAAATACTTCTCTGAGTCTACAATCTCACTGATACTGAAAAAGGGCAAATCGCCACTAGACCCTAAGTCATATAGACCTATCTCACTGCTCAATCTAGACTATAAGCTATTAACTCACATCATGGCTAATAGACTGAAAAAATGCCTAGATCCTATTATACATCCTGATCAGGTGGGTTTTATGCACCAAAGATCCCCAACTAAAAACACACGGAAAGTAGCATTATTACTAGAATATTTTTGGAATAAACTAGCGGAAAAAAGAATAATTAACCAAGATATCGCGATAATAACAATAGACGCCGAAAAGGCATTTGATGCTATAATATGGGACCATCTGTTCACCACGTTAGCGCAATTTGGCTTTACAGGGCAATTCCCCAAATTTGTCAAATCTATATATGACCACCCGAGGTCGAATATACTAATTAATGGTAGCTATACTGCATATCTTACATTATGTAGGGGGACGAGGCAAGGCTGCCCACTTTCTCCGTTACTATTTAACGTGGCTATAGAACCACTCGCTATAATGCTACGTCAAGAGCTTCAAGGAATTAGGCTCGGGGAACAAAAATCTGTTCTATCTTTATATGCGGATGATCTGCTCCTATACGTTAAAAACACAAAGAATAGTATACCACAGGTCTTAATAATTATTGACTTGTTTGGCTCTATCTCGGGCTATAAAATAAACGCTAACAAGTCTGAAATTCTATGGGTTAATAAAAATAAAAACAGTTTCCAAGAACATCCCTTTCAAGAATCCCTTAGTATTAAATATCTAGGAATATATTTCCATGCTGACCCCAAACAATGGTATAGACTTAACTATGCTCCTTTTTTTAAAAAAACCTCAGAGAAACTTGTACAATGGAGCGCCTTCCCTATCTCTCTATCTGCCAAAATAATGATTATTAAGTCTATTCTATTTCCCAAATTGATGTATATTATGCAAAACATGCCGCTCTTTATTTTGTCTCACGACAATAAAAGGTTTAACTCAGAATGTGCTAAATTTATTTGGAACAATAAAAGACATATGTTATCCATAGCCAAACTCACACCAAGACTGGAAGGAGGAGGCTTATCTTTCCCTGATATCAAAAAGTATAACTTGGCTATATTAGCCCGTGTCGCAATTGATTGGCTATCAGAGACTAGCTACTTCTCACTGCTATCTATAGAGGAAAATCTGTGCGCACCTTTCTCTCTTAAAGCCTTATTGCATTGCCCGACGAAACAATTACCAGACCATATCAAACACTTAAAGACACTATCCAATATTATTGAAGCATGGCAAAAGTTAAATACAACAATCAAAGTTAATTTCGAGATTTCCCCATTTCTCCCGATACAAGGTAACCCACAATTTATGCCTGGACTATCCCATGAAGTCTATAAGACTTGGAAGCACAAAGGTCTGCTCTATGTAAATCAATGTTTAAATAATATGTCTCAGATAAGAACGTTTGAGGATATTTCTATAGAATTTTCTCTATCTAATAAGAATTTCTTTGCTTATCTTCAGATCAGACATTATATAGCAGGAATTAATAGATTAAATCCAGACGCGAATGGGTGGGGGGAAGTTGAAAAATATATAGCAAGCTATAAGTCAGGCAAACATAGCATAGCCCTTTTATATAAAATTATGTTGGATAAACAAGCCCAATTGTTTAGGGATAATCTAGTCCAGAAGTGGAATGTTTTCTTTACGGATCTTTCAGCAGAATCATTAAGCGCAAGTTATAAATGGGTGCAAGGCGCGAATATCCCGTTAACTTGGAAAGAATCACACATAAAATTACTCAACAATTCTTACCTGACTCCAGGGAAACTATCTAAGTGGTACGCGAATTCTGCAGAAAAATGCCCAAGATGTAATAATTCTTGTGCAGATATTATTCATTGTTTCTGGAACTGTCCCAAAATACTCCAGTTCTGGAGAAAGGTGGAATTTTGGCTTAATAAGGCTTTAGATGTTAGGTTAAAAATCCAAGCTAACCATATCTTTTTTCTCTACAACATGGACCATAACAGAGTTAACACTAACCTTTTTAACACGGCAATTATGCTTGGTCGTAATCTCATATTAAAAGGTTGGAAGAATAGAAAAGCTCCTACAATGGGCTGTTTTATAAATACGATACACGCCCAGATAATTTTTGAACAGCTGAATATAGCTCCCTCCGAAGAGAAAAGGGTCAAAACTTTTTTTATGAAATGGTTAAGAGTTATATTGTCCTATCCACTTGCTAGTCAGTTTTTACTTGTTCGTAACTTGCGCAGATCGGAATTTTTTGAGACACTAATTCTTGCAAATGTTTTCCCAATTGAATGGTATTGATATATACCTAGTCTATAAAAGGGAAGGAAGCGGAAATGAATAGCCTGTCCCAGGTTTACAGTGAGTGGAGGTTGAGTTAAGAATCCAAAGGGAGGTGAGGGAGGGGTGAGAGGGGAAACTTATTCTTACTTTTTTCTTTTTTTTTTTTTTTTTTTTTTTTATTTTCTTTCCTTTTTTTCTCTTTTCTTTTTTTTCCGTTTATTATATCTATCATAAAACCCCTAATTTGGTATGAAATATGGCTATTGGAATTTCACAGAGATATCTTAAAAATCTGCATTTACATAGATCTTGTACTGATTTTAAATGGTAATAAGATATGTACAAATCGCTGATTGTATAAGGATGTGGTGAAATTGTCTTTATCTGTTACATAGTATTGTATATATAAGAATGTCGCATCCGCTGGATTGTTTTTTTTGTGTTTTTCGTGCAATCTGATTCTCTGTGTTTGCCCTGTTATATGAAGTATATACCGAATTGGTCAATAAAGATAAATTAAAAAAAAAAAAAAGAACAAAGGTAATAGAAATAACAAAAATAAGAATAAAAACATTGTTGTACTATTCTAGATGCTAAATAAAGAGAAATGTTTACATAATTCAATTTATGGGGTAAACTTATTGTATAAAAAAGATGGATATTTATGAAATGAGAAAGAATATTTGAAGCATTACCTAAGTGCAGTTTGTTACTTTTTGCTTTTTTTTTTTTTTTTGCTATTTGATGTGTATGGAACAGAGTGACAGAGTTTTTATGTTTCTTATTATTTATATATTTATATTAGTTTCCTGCATATATTAGTTATAAGGTACTGTATGCCTTAATCATTACATTTCAAGCTTCATGATACTAGGTTAAGGGATAAGGATTGAAACCTTGTTCTACATAATTCAAATTATATCTATATTCCTGTGTATAATTTAAGGTCCCAAATTTTATTCATTCCTTTAGGGCTGCCAGTTTCTAATTTGAAAATCCAAAAGGCTTCCTTTTTATTTAGTTTAGCTAACCTATCCCCTCCCTGTGTTGAGTTTGGGAATCCTATCTATTACTTGAAACTGAAAAAATGACAGAATCTGTTCAAGCATTGCTTTAGTGTATGATTGGCCTACTCGATGTCTCGCAAAATGTTTGGCCACCGGTGTTTTAGGATCCAAAGCTTCCAAAGACAAGAGATGTTCTCGTATACGATCCTTTATGGGTCTTATAGTTCTTCCTGTATACTGACAGCCACACAGTTTGCAGGAGATCAAGTAGACCACATAGTCAGACTGGCAAGTAAAATGTCTATAAATTCGGAATTCACATTTAGTAATGTGAGACACAAAAAATTCACCTGGTTTCACATATTGACAAGACTTGCAAGGTCTAACTCCACACTTAAAGGTCCCATTCTTAGGTCTAAGCCAACTTTCTGTCCTAGGCATAGATAGTGTATCTGATTCTGAAAAATTCCTATTTACATATTGACTCAACGTCTTAGCCCGTCTAGAGACAAATTTGACCCCATTGGTTGAAATGTTAGTTAGTGTAGGTTCTTTCTCCAAAATCGGAAGGTATCTTTTGACTATATTACATATTTTGTTATATTGTTGGCTATATTGTGTAGAGAATACAATAGTCTCCTCAGAGTTCTTAATTCTAGATTTATATTTGTCCTGGAGTAATTCATTCCTATCCATTAGCCTTACATTCTCTTGTGTGGTCAATAAGAGATTCTTATTATAGCCTCTCTTTGCTAGACGTGCTTTTAGGAGATTTGCATGTTTGTCATAATCCTTAATATCACTACAATTCCTGCGAAGCCTCATGAATTGGCCTTTAGGGATGGCCATTTTTAAGTGTTTAGGATGATTAGACTCTGCTCTTAAGATGGTATTTCCAGCTATTTTCTTTCTGTATGCCTCCATTGCTACTGTTTTACCCTCTTCCTCTATTTTTATCGTTAGATCGAGAAAGCTGATGCTTTCTTTACTCCAACTATAGGTAAATTTGAGATTCATGCTGTTATCATTCAATGATTTCACAAATTCATCAATTTGTGACACATCCCCCTGCCAGACTATCAACACGTCATCGATAAATCTAGTGTAGAATTTAATGTTGTCCTTGAAATGATTAAGGTCACCAAATATTTTAAACAATTCAAAGTAACTAAGGTATATGTTAGCATATGAGGGGGCGAATTTCGCCCCCATAGCTGTACCCCTATGCTGTAAATACATTTTGCCTTCAAAAACAAAATAATTATGGGTTAATAAATAGCCAACAACATCGACCAGGTAGCTAATAAAGACGATATCAAAGTTTGTATAAAACTTTAGTGTTTCTTCCAAGGCTAATAAGCCTTGTCTGTGTGGAATACAGGAGTACAATGAAACTACGTCTATGGTGAGAAAAAGACATGTATCGTTTAATTTTAGGCCCTCTAATTTCCTGAGTAAGTGTTTTGTGTCACGTAAATAGCCTGGCATGTTGGTTACAATGGGCTGCAGAAATTCATCTACCCATGCCCCTAATTTTTCGCCTAGTGTACCAATTGTGGAAATGATGGGTCTACCTGGTGGCTTGGAGGGATTCTTATGAATTTTTGGTAAGTGTTTAAAGGTAGAGATAACAGGGAATTTTACTAGCAATGCCTCTGCAGTTTTTTCGTTTAGAATGCCCAATCTAGTCCCCTCCTCTAGAATAATCTCTAATTCTTTAACAAATTTTTCATACAATAAGTTTACCCCATAAATTGAATTATGTAAACATTTCTCTTTATTTAGCATCTAGAATAGTACAACAATGTTTTTATTCTTATTTTTGTTATTTCTATTACCTTTGTTCTTAATAGAGTATGAATATAAGCCATTTAGTCCGGTAATGATATGGCCCTTCTGACACTAAAAATAAATTGATATCTATCTGCCAATAACACATCACACATTGTTGTGAGAATTGAAATGTGTTAAGGTGCCGAAGGGGTTAAATCGAATTTACCGGTATAAAGGGCAGTACAGGGAATCAGCTGCTATCCCTGATGAAGTGCTTTTTGTAGCAGGAAACGCGTCGGAGAGCAGCCTCTCCTGTGTGCTTGGGTGTAATTACTATGATGTGTGCTTACATTTTTAAATTGTAACTAATAAATTGTTGTTTTAATCATCCATCTACAGTGCAGCTTGCAATCCTTTCCATCAAAGTGGTTATGTTAAACACATTAACCCCTAATCTAATCCCCCTACACCGCCGCCAGCTATATTAACTATATTAACCCTAATTATATTAGGGTTAATATAGTTAATATAGTTATTATATTATATATATTAACTATATTAACCCTAATTATATTAGGGTTAATATAGTTAATATCGTTATTATATTATATATATATATTAAGTATAATAACCCTATCTAACTCTAACATCCCTAACTAAACTCTTATTAAAATAAATCTAATATTAATATTATTAATTAAAATATTCCTATTTAAATCTAAATACTTACCTATAAAATAAACCCTAAGATAGCTACAATGTAATTAATAATTACATTGTAGCTATTTTAGGGTTTATATTTATTTTACAGGTAACTTGGTATTTATTTTAACTAGGTACAATAGCTATTAAATAGTTAATAACTATTTAATAGCTACCTAGTTAAAATAATTACCAATTTACCTGTAAAATAAATCCTAACCTAAGTTACAAATACACCTACAATATCAATAAATTAAATAAACTACACATATCTAAACTAAAATACAATTAAATAAACTAAACTAAATTACAAAAAAAAAAAATTACAAGATGATTTTTAAGCTAATTACACCTATTCTAAGCCCCCTAATAAAATAATAAAGCCCCCCAAAATAAAAAAAAATCCCTACCCTTCCCTAATTATTAATTACATTGTAGCTATCTTAGGGTTTATTTTATAGGTAAGAATTTAGATTTAAATAGGAATATTTTAATTAATAATATTAATATTAGATTTATTTTAATAAGAGTTTAGTTAGGGATGTTAGAGTTAGATAGGGTTATTATACTTAATATATATATAATATAATAATGATATTAACTATATTAACCCTAATATAATTAGGGTTAATATAGTTAATATATATAATATAATAACTATATTAACTATATTAACCCTAATATAATTAGGGTTAATATAGTTAATATAGCTGGCTGCGGTGTAGGGGGATTAGATTAGGGGTTAATGTGTTTAATATAGGTGGCGGCGGTGTAGGGGGATTAGATTAGGGGTTAATGTGTTTAATATAGGTGGCGGCGGTGTAGGGGGATTAGATTAGGGGTTAATACATTTATTATAGGTGGCGGCGGTGTATGGGGATTTAGATTAGATGCAAAAGAGCAGTTTACTTTGTGACAAAGCCCCGCCAAAAGCCCTTTTAAGGGCTGGTAAAAGAGCAGTTTTCTTTGGGGCATGCCCCGCAAAAAGCCCTTTTAAGGGCTGGCAATAGAGCAGTTTACTTTGGGGTAATGCCACGCAAAAAGCCCTTTTCAGGGCTATTTGTAGGGTTAGACTTAGGTTTAGTGGTAGGGATAGTTTAGTATTTTAGGGGTTAAATAATTTAATATAGCTGGCGGCGGGGTAGGGGGATTAAATTAGGGGTTAATTAATTTAATATAGCTGGCGGCAGGGTAGGGGGATTAAATTAGTGGTTAATAATTTTAAAATAGATGGCGGCGGGGTAGGAGCTCACTTTAGGGGGTAGGTAAGGTAGATGGCGGCGGTGTAAGGGGCTCACTTTAGTGGGTAGGTAAGGTAGATGGCGGCGGTGTAAGGGGCTCACTTTAGGGGGTAGTTTAATATAGTTGGCGACGGTGTAGGGGGATCACATTAGGGGGTAGTTAATGTAGGTGGCAGCGGGGTCCGGGAGCAGCGGTTTAGGGGTTAAAAATTTTATTAGGGATTGCGGCGGGGGATCGCGGTTGACAGGTCGATAGACATTGTGCATGCGTTAGGTGTTAGGTTTTATTTAGCAGATCGCGGTTGACAGGTAGATAGACATTGCGCATGCGTTAGGTGTTAGGTTTATTTTGTAGCTAGTTTAGGGAGTTACGGGGCTCCAATAGACAGTGTAAGGCTTACTACGGCTGCTTTTTGTGGCGAGGTGAAAATAGAGTAAGATTTCTCCATTTTTGCCACGTAAGTCCTTACGCTGTATATTGGATACCAAACTGCGCTTGTTTGGTATACCTGCCTATGGCCCAAAAAACTATGGGCGACAGCAGAAATATACGAGCATAACTTCTTGGTTACGCCGTATATAGGATACCAAACCAGCGCAAAATTCAGCGTCGCTGGCATTTGCGGGCGACGCTGCATATCGGATCGGGCCCCAGCTGTATGCAACTCAAAATTCACAATACACTTATTTTAACTAACAAAAAAGTAATATATACTAAAATTTAGATAAAAGCAAGTTAAATTGTAGTGAAAACATTTCAGTTTAATTTGGATTTAATGCAAATGGAGTCTTTATATAAGGTTCTCCAGTTAGCTTCTCCCTCCCATGTGAAATGTTGTATCCCAGAGATCTTCATTACTTTCTATGGAAGGATTCTCTCTTCTCTATGGGATTTCCAGGTTCCTACCCTTTTCTTAGAAAATACAGTTAATTCTGCCTCTGTAAAGTCTGCTCTAAAATCACTAAATACTCTGCTGTACACAAAATAAAATACAAAATAGAAAGTGCAACGTTTAAATGCAATAAAATTTAATCTGAAGCATAAAGTGATATAAAATAGAAAGTGCAAAATGTAAATACAGCAGAACTGTCATGTCATGCAGTGCTATATTGCACTGGGCTTGTCTCTCCTTCACATACAGAAATGCATGGAACACCCTTTGGGGAAGTAAAGCCAAATCTGCCATTTGATAATTTCACTAGGGATCTTGCAGTGCTGGAGGATCATTTTAGAATATCTCACTTGAGGTTTTGAATATTACGGCTATAGTCACCTCACAAGCTTTGTAAATAAAACTGCAAGCTTTTGGTACGTGATAGAATATTTAAAAAGCCTTTTTGAATATGTATCTTGTCTTTTGTTGTGGCTTATTAGGATCAGATAAAAATCAGCTTCTTTACTGACCTTAGCAGTGACAAACAACTTTTCAAATTGTATAAGGGGGGATAAAACTTTAAAGTGTGATAATTAATATGATTTCACTCTACCTTTTCACAGTATATCTAGAAATAATCAGGACAGAGGAAGTAAATTAGAAAAGTTGTTTGTTTTTTTATTTGCATGCTGTATATGTACAATGAAATCCAACTTGTAGTGGAAACAGCAAACCTGTACCTTTTTTCAATGGGGCACAGAGTAACAGACTTGCCAAGTCTCTTCAATATCCACAAATTTAAAAAAACTCCAGCCACCAGCTTCATTAAAAGACCTTTATTCTTTAATTTAGGGTCCGAATAACACATACAACATTTCAAGCCTGAACTAGGATCTTAGTCATGTACAATGAAAGCCTTAAGTTTGACTTTAATGTCCCTTTAATGTTTTTTTCTTCATTTTGTTTTAAGAAATCATTTCATGATTCAGATAGAGCATGCAATTTTAAGCATTCGAGTTTCCTCCTGTTATCACATTTTCTTTATTCTATTGGTATCTTTATTTGAAAAAGCAGGAATGTAAGCTTACGAGCTGGCCCAACCTTTGGTTCAGCACTTGGGTAGTGTCATGGCATGAGAACAAGACTCCCATTTGAGCCTATGGAAGTGCCCTTTTGTGAGCGCAATGCTTTGCAGCGAGCTCACTTTGTATTGCTTTCAACTTGTAATACCAGCGCACATTAGCATGGAATGGAGCACTAATATCACTTTCAAGAAATTTAGGCCTAGATTTGGAGTTCGGCGGTAAAAGGGCTGTTAACGCTCCGCGGGTTTTTTTCTGGCCGCACCATAAATTTAACTCTGGTATCGAGAGTTCAAACAAATGCTGCGTTAGGCTCCAAAAAAGGAGCGTAGAGCATATTTACCGCAAATGCAACTCTCGATACCAGAGTTGCTTACGGACGCGGCCGGCATCAAAAACGTGCTCGTGCACGATTCTCCCATAGGAAATAATGGGGCAGTTTGAGCTGAAAAAAAACCTAACACCTGCAAAAAAGCAGCGTTCAGCTCTTAACGCAGCCCCATTGTTTCCTATGGGGAAACACTTCCTACGTCTGCACCTAACACTCTAACATGTACCCCGAGTCTAAACACCCCTAACCTTACACTTATTAACCCCTAATCTGCCGCCCCCGCTATCGCTGACCCCTGCATTACACTTTTAACCCCTAATCTGCCGCTCCGTAAACCGCCGCCACCTACGTTATCCCTATGTACCCCTAATCTGCTGCCCTAACATCGCCGACCCCTATGTTATATTTATTAACCCCTAATCTGCCCCCCACAACGTCGCCGACACCTGCCTACACTTATTAACCCCTAATCTGCCGAGCGGACCTGAGCGCTACTATAATAAAGTTATTAACCCCTAATCCGCCTCACTAACCCTATCATAAATAGTATTAACCCCTAATCTGCCCTCCCTAACATCGCCGACACCTACCTTCAATTATTAACCCCTAATCTGCCGACCGGAGGTCACCGCTATTCTAATAAATGTATTAACCCCTAAAGCTAAGTCTAACCCTAATACTAACACCCCCCTAAGTTAAATATAATTTTTATCTAACGAAATAAATTAACTCTTATTAAATAAATGATTCCTATTTAAAGCTAAATACTTACCTGTAAAATAAATCCTAATATAGCTACAATATAAATTATAATTATATTATAGCTATTTTAGGATTAATATTTATTTTACAGGCAACTTTGTAATTATTTTAACCAGGTACAATAGCTATTAAATAGTTAAGAACTATTTAATAGTTACCTAGTTAAAATAATAACAAATTTACCTGTAAAATAAATCCTAACCTAAGATATAATTAAACCTAACACTACCCTATCAATAAAATAATTAAATAAACTACCTACAATTACCTACAATTAACCTAACACTACACTATCAATAAATTAATTAAACACAATTGCTACAAATAAATACAATTAAATAAACTATCTAAAGTACAAAAAATAAAAAATAACTAAGTTACAGAAAATAATAAAATATTTACAAACATAAGAAAAATATTACAACAATTTTAAACTAATTACACCTACTCTAAGCCCCCTAATAAAATAACAAAGCCCCCCAAAATAAAAAATTCCCTACCCTATTCTAAAATACAAATATTACAAGCTCTTTTACCTTACCAGCCCTGAACAGGGCCCTTTGCGGGGCATGCCCCAAGAATTTCAGCTCTTTTGCCTGTAAAAAAAAACATACAATAACCCCCCCCAACATTACAACCCACCACCCACATACCCCTAATCTAACCCAAACCCCCCTTAAATAATCCAATCAGCCAATCAGATTGAGCTCGCATTCTATTGGCTGTTCCGATCAGCCAATAGAATGCGAGCTCAATCTGATTGGCTGATTGGATCAGCCAATCGGATTGAACTATATTCTGATTGGCTGATTCCATCAGCCAATCAGAAAATTCCTACCTTAATTCCGATTGGCTGATAGAATCCTATCAGCCAATCGGAATTCGAGGGACGCCATCTTGGATGACGTCCCTTAAAGGAACCGTCATTCGTCGTCTAGTCGTCGGAAGAAGAGGATGGATCCGCGCTGGAGGTCTTCAAGATGGAGCCGGTCGTCATCGGATGGAAGAAGATAGAAGATGCCGCTTGGAGAAGATGTTTGCCGGTCCGGATGTCCTCTTCTTGCCGGATAGGAGGAAGACTTTGGAGCACCGGATTATGGATCGCCAACCCCCGCTTGGGTTGGATGAAGATCTTGGAGCCAGGACGGATCGGTGAACCTGGTATGGTGAAGACAAGGTAGGAAGATCTTCAGGGGATTAGTGTTAGGTTTATTTAAGGGGGGTTTGGGTTAGATTAGGGGTATGTGGGTGGTGGGTTGTAATGTTGGGGGGGGGGGTATTGTATGTTTTTTTTTACAGGCAAAAGAGCTGAAATTCTTGGGGCATGCCCCGCAAAGGGCCCTGTTCAGGGCTGGTAAGGTAAAAGAGCTTGTAATATTTGTATTTTAGAATAGGGTAGGGAATTTTTTATTTTGGGGGGCTTTGTTATTTTATTAGGGGGCTTAGAGTAGGTGTAATTAGTTTAAAATTGTTGTAATATTTTTCTTATGTTTGTAAATATTTTATTATTTTCTGTAACTTAGTTATTTTTTATTTTTTGTACTTTAGATAGTTTATTTAATTGTATTTATTTGTAGCAATTGTGTTTAATTAATTTATTGATAGTGTAGTGTTAGGTTAATTGTAGGTAATTGTAGGTAGTTTATTTAATTATTTTATTGATAGGGTAGTGTTAGGTTTAATTATATCTTAGGTTAGGATTTATTTTACAGGTAAATTTGTAATTATTTTAACTAGGTAACTATTAAATAGTTCTTAACTATTTAATAGCTATTGTACCTGGTTAAAATAATTACAAAGTTGCCTGTAAAATAAATATTAATCCTAAAATAGCTATAATATAATTATAATTTATATTGTAGCTATATTAGGATGTATTTTACAGGTAAGTATTTAGCTTTAAATAGGAATCATTTATTTAATAAGAGTTAATTTATTTCGTTAGATAAAAATTATATTTAACTTAGGGGGGTGTTAGTGTTAGGGTTAGACTTAGCTTTAGGGGTTAATACATTTATTAGAATAGCGGTGAGCTCCGGTCGGCAGATTAGGGGTTAATAATTGAAGGTAGGTGTCGGCGATGTTAGGGAGGGCAGATTAGGGGTTAATACTATTTATGATAGGGTTAGTGAGGCGGATTAGGGGTTAATAACTTTATTATAGTAGCGCTCAGGTCCGCTCGGCAGATTAGGGGTTAATAAGTGTAGGTAGGTGTCGGCGACGTTGAGGGGGGCAGATTAGGGGTTAATAAATATAACATAGGGGTCGGCGATGTTAGGGGTAGCAGATTAGGGGTACATAGGGATAACGTAGGTGGCGGCGATTTGCGGTCGGAAGATTAGGGGTTAATTATTTTAAGTAGCTTGCGGCGACGTTGTGGGGGGCAAGTTAGGGGTTAATAGATATAATACAGGGGTCGGCGGTGTTAGGGGCAGCAGATTAGGGGTACATAAGTATAACGTAGGTGGCGGTCGGCAGATTAGGGGTTAAAAATTTTAATCGAGTGGCGGCGATGTGGGGGGACCTCGGTTTAGGGGTACATAGGTAGTTTATGGGTGTTAGTGTACTTTAGGGTACAGTAGTTAAGAGCTTTATAAACCGGCGTTAGCCAGAAAGCTCTTAACTCCTGCTATTTTCAGGCGGCTGGAATCTTGTCGTTAGAGCTCTAACGCTCACTGCAGAAACGACTCTAAATACCGGCGTTAGAAAGATCCCATTGAAAAGATAGGCTACGCAAATGGCGTAGGGGGATCTGCGGTATGGAAAAGTCGCGGCTGAAAAGTGAGCGTTAGACCCTTTAATCACTGACTCCAAATACCAGCGGGCGGCCAAAACCAGCGTTAGGAGCCTCTAACGCTGGTTTTGACGGCTACCGCCGAACTCTAAATCTAGGCCTTAGTGTTCCACTTGTAATCTGCCCTTAATTGTTACAGTTTAGTGACTGTAAAGTATGAGTGATGCTATGGTTGATCCTAGGGTTTCCCCTTTAACTGTTTTTCTGCTGAGGACATAATTATGGACAAATATAGAAAAGGCAATAAAAGAAAGTGTGCAAACACGGCTGTGTGGCATTTAGGATTGTTAAATCTATTTGCGATTTGCTACAGAAATTACTTTTCATTTTCAGGTCAAATTGGTCATTGAGTTTTTTGGGTGATCCAAATGCAAACATTTTTTTTTTTTTTAAAGCCTGCTCCTGCTAATGCTTTTTCAACAGAAGAGCTCCTGATAAGACCTTTTCGTGGGTAAAGTACTTGTTCTCGAAATAGAAACTGGGAAGTCACCCGAAACTGACAAACAATAGGCCATTCAAATCTTTTAAGGTTACAGGTCTATTCAATTAACACCTTTGTTCACTGTGGAAGGGACATAAGTGTGACATTAACCTATTGTAAACTGAATCCATCCTCATCACTAATTAAACATATGAATGCAATTTGTATCTTCAATAGTCACATAAGGCATAAAAAAATAGGGCTTTTAGCGAGGAATCAAAAACACGTTTGCAAATGCGGTAAAGAGACGAAAACATGCTATTTTGATTGGCTTGAATACATAAAGTAAGCCAGAAAAAGAGCCGAAAAAGCCTAAGCTAATAGATTGTGATCAAGGCCCAGGTCTCCACACAGCCTTGTTTGCACACTCTCTTTTATTGCCTGTTATATATATCTCTTTCTAATTGTCCTCAGCAGAAAAATAGATAAAGGGGAAAAACCTAGATTCAAACATGGTAGCACCAATTACCTTATAAAACTCAGTGGAATATAAAAAATCAAGTTTTCAGAGTAAAATCCAGGAAAGGGGAAGGAAATAAATAATACAAGTATAATGCAAAGTGCTTTTACAACACATAATATATGTTCTTGTTCTTTGTCTCCCAGAAAAAGGACAATTACTAACCAATTAGATTAATTGTTTTTATATGTTTTTTATCAGATGTATTGTAACACTACTATTGGCGGAACTTCCGTCCAATCAAATCCCACCAGTGTGTTTTTAAAGCCTCATGTTAGGCCAAACCTGTATATTACCTGATGAAACGGCCAAGAGCTTAACGGCCGAGAAACGTGTTGTATTGCTCTATTAAACACCCATTTTATACTACATTTGGGCTCTTTCCACATGTATGCACACAAAGCTTTGTAAAGTATTCGTTGGTTACATATAAGTGTTGGTTACATAGAATCTTTACAGATCGCATTGGTCCGGTCCTGCATTCCTCCTAGCACAGCGCCAATGTGCGTTTTCTTCCATCGTCTGTCAGGATGGTCGTCTACTCTCTCACGCTGATTGCAGGAGAGCACAAGTTTCCAACAGTGTGGCGAACAACATTTGCCCTTTCATTTGGCGTGTCACCGACAAGACTCAGCCCCTAAGCGTACTGACTGCTGTTAAAGGTCAGCCTGCTTGTATACACTTTTCCAAGAGTGCCACCTCGTTTGTGAGTACCTATCCAATACTTGTTTCACCTCGCTTTCACATTTGTTTTTGTGATACCACACTATGAGGCGCTCTCTTGTTTTTGTTTTCACCTCTTAGATTTCCCGATCCACCACTGGTTTCAAGAGGAGCTGCCTTACCTTGAACTTTTTCACCTACTGTGGATGTCCACATTTATCATCATATGAACATTTTGTATTAGCACTTATCACACACACAGTGTATTCAGGTTTTACAATTGTCTTTTCATACAATTGGTTATATTGTTTTTTTTATATATTTGTATTTATGCACACAGTGTATTTCTTTTTCTCAGCACAATATTGTTATATTGAAATTTTTACACTCCTTTAGATTTCGTGATTTGCACCATATTTATTTTTTAGTCTCACATTTTGTGCATTTGAATCCTTTCGTCAGGCGCACCCTATTTTATGCTTCTTGCATATATTTTTTCACTCTCTTTTATTGCCTGTTATATATCTCTTTCTAATTGTCCTCAGCAGAAAAATAGAAAAAGGGGAAAACCTAGGTTCAAACATGGTAGCACCAATTACCTTATAAAACACAGTGGAATATGGAAAATCAAGTTTTCAGAGTCAAATACAGGAAAAGGGGAGAAAATAAATAATAAAAGTATAATGCAAAGTGCTTTTACAACACATAATATATGTTCTTGTTCTTTGTCTCCCAGAAAAAGGAAAATTACTAACCAATCAAAACCCTGCACATGCATATGTGATGTGAGCATGCACCAATGTTCACATATGTGCAGTAGGAGAACGATAAGGGCAAAAGTCCATTTATTTTGGTTAAAGGTGTTTCGGCACTAATACTGCTTAGTTAATTTATTAAACAGATGGTTTATACAAACATTACCAAATTTATTTTTAATCTCCATAACCCAAATGTATTTTATAGTTTACCATTTAACACTTTTTCAGCAGTATGTAAATATTTTATTATTGTATATACATTTGCATAATAATTTAGAACTTTACACACAGTATGTTTAATAAATGTTTTAGGGTCAGTATACACCAATTTTCATATAACTGCAGGTAATAGACACTACTATAAAGAATAATATGCACAAATACTGATATTAAAAAAACAGTATAAAATTGTTTAAAAACTTATTTAGAAGCTTCAAGTTTAGCTCTGTTTAAAAGGTTACTGGAACACGCACTGCAAGTGGGAAATATCAGACCCTCCCCCTTACTTTGCATAGGAAAAGACCCTTTACACAAACAGAAGCAAGCTGGAGTAGGTATACATCAGTATTCTCCTAAAACTTTGGGGCTTGGTTAGGAGTCTGAAAATTAGAGCAATGTTACTTAAAAATAAGCAAAACTAGGGGGGCGGAGCCTGGCTGTGAAAGTTAATGGCCGCACATTGATAGTGCTCTGATACCCTAATACTCTCAGCACTAGGATAGGCACAACAAACAGCACTTAAACCGGTAAAAAGTTGACACAGTTGGCTCTACTACCTGACCATAACAGAATTTGAGGTGACACGGAACGCAGTGACCGATCGGCAGGGGCAGCATAGGAAGAGGCCTGCAGACCACCGGATCAGCACTGCGCCTTATTGACTCCCGCGTCCTGTAACCTGAAAAGGCAAAGCGGCCTATCGGCGGAGATTAGCAGCGGCCAGTGCGCTAATGCACAGATGTGCTGGGCTCTAATCTAGCAGACATCCCTGAGACCTAAAGCGGCAGTGACGGAACCACACTCACCGCAGTACGGTGCACGCTAACGAGGCCGCGGCTCCCATCGGGCGGTGACATGGCGACTGGGCCGCTGTGTATCCCACTGACTGGGATTTCTGAAGTAAGAGGAGACAGGAGAGCATGTAACACAGCTACCAGCTGCTCGCAAGTTGAGTAAAGAATTTGCCGGTGAAGCGGTGAGTGGCGCCATTAGGCGTGTGATATCCTTAAGCACCAGACACGCTGAAAACCGCAAAGGGCAGATATACACAATTACTAGGGAGCCAGCCCACATGTATGTCTAAATGGCTGGTGCAAGAAACCAAATGAGAAATCTTTAACGCCTTGTAGTTCTCTTACTAAGTGCCACAGGCCTCTTGAGTTATATGAATATTATACAGTTGAAAGTTTGTTAATGCTGCTAGGCTGCCATTTATATAACGCCACGTGGGGGCTATTAGCCTTTATATTACTAAGCAAGAATTCAGCAGAAAGAACTGTCCTTTGAGGCATATGTAAATCACTCTTTGGAAATGTCAACTAAGAGAGGTACCAAGCCCCAAAAAGCTACACACTCCTCTAACATGGACAACTACCTTATACCAGCAGACCTAGGGCAGGGATCACATAGGGACACCTCTGACTCAGGTAGCATGCAGGAAGCAGCAGTTGCCCACAGCGTTGATCCCAAACACAGCAGCTATATTACAAAAGAGGACATAAGACATCTATCATCTAAAAGTGACATAAAGGAAGCCATCATGGAAATGAGAAATATGTTTGGGGAACTTAAGAAAGACATTGCCACTATAGATCATAGAGTCACGCTTGTTGAAGAGTCGCAGGAGGCGCTGCGTTCTGATGTGCAGCACAATACTACTTGCATACAGACACAAGACACAACCATCATGAACCTGAATGAGAGAATCGAGGACCTAGAAAATAGGAGCCGACGGAACAACCTGAGAATAAGGGGAGTTCCTGAGGTTGTGGCTCCAGCGGAAATAAACGAATACATACAGAGGCTGTTTAAAGACATCAAAAACAGCCCAGAAGACGAAGATATCCATGTGGAAAGAGCCCACAGGGCCCTAAGGCCTAAGCCACCGGCCAGAGCTCCGCCTAGAGACATTATTGTCAATTTTTTATCTTACAGGGATAGAGAAGACATACTCCGACATGCCAGGAATAGGCAGCCTCTGACACACGAGGGAGTAGAGATTCAGGTTTACACAGATTTGTGTCCTGCAACGTTACAAAAACGGAGAGAAATGCACTTTCTTACTCTGAGCCTTAAAGAACACAGGATTCCATACCGGTGGGGCTTTCCGACCTCTTTAATAGCCTCCAAGGATGGAGTTACAGCTACATATCGTACGGAGTCTGACCTGCCTGAATTTAATCAAGCCCTTGGATTACAAATTAGGCATGTTGGCCCCTTGGCTGAACAAGCACAAGGAGGAGGCAATCACAGAGCTGAAAGAATCCTGCAAGGCAGAGGACCTCCTTGACTCTTTTGCACTGAGTACAGCAGGTTTTGTGCATATAAGACGCAGATCGACACATCTAGCAGCTGAGTATATTGATTGTTATACTCCTCATACTTACACTCAGAAGTTTATGGAATAGATCCCTATGGCTCAAAAGACTCTCTCAAATGGGGGAGACATTAGCCACTTGGATCTGGCTATAGACATGACATTCTCAGAGTGACTGTTGTTTAATTTGTACTATTGGTATATGTTGAAAGACACAGTTAATTTAGTTAATTATAATGTCTACAGTTTATAACAAATGTTATGTTCTTTATATTTGCACTCTGATAAGCTTAGAATAGCTCTCTACTGTTCTATATAAAAAACTCTCTCATTTGGGGGAGACATTAGCCACTTGGACCTGGCTATGGACATGACTTCATTAGAATGTTTGTTGTTTAATGTATACTGATACTTAATGTTGAAAACTGCTGTCCAGTATGTAATTTGTAATATCTGTGGTCTATATCAAATGCTCCATATGACTGAAATGCTACGTAGGCCGCAGCCAGTAATGGCTGATTTAAACGTATTGGCTGTAGAGCAATACAGATTATTAATAGATACTGTTCTTAGAAATGTAACCCATAAATGTTTATTGCCACTGTTTTAGCATAATTCATACATATCTAAGGTAGTCAGCACTGTATTTACTCATTCTAGGTTTATAACAGCATTTTTTGGTTCTAAATATAGTTCTGTCTTGTCATATCTCTGTGCCTTGATCATTGGCTATACTACCCATGCTTTGTAGACTTTACGCTGAGCGTGGGGGCACATTAGCCTTGTAATGCCCTATTAAATGTGCGATGTATGATACTACTAACTAAATTCCCCACTTCACAAAAGGGATTCCAAAATATTACCTTATCCTAGATGGGATCTTAATCCCCTAGAATCCCAGGAGATAGGCCCTTGAGACGCATTCCCATCTAGGGATATAGCATTTGACACTGATTAGTTAATTTCGACCACTAAATTGAAACGTAGCCTTGAATTAGAGCCAGACAAGCCGAGGGTCCCTTAGTACATAAAATGGGGGTCCCTCTTGGGATAATATAGCGCCAAGCGCCTTTAGGATGTCTACAGTTAGATTATGGGCAGCCATCCATGGTATGCACCCACTGTACCTGATATGATGAGTCAAAATTCATGTTTTATTAACAAATTGTTGTGTTTATCCACAAGTTTCATCATCTAAATATAATATTTCATTTGCTGAGAGTATAGGGGTTACTACCCCCTTTATTTGTTTATCCATACTTATTAGTGGAGAGTGACTATACCTTTTCTCCACTTTATTGTCTTGTTTCCTCTTCTTTTCCTCATCCCTTTCTTCTTCTTCTCTTAAGTACTAACCTCCCACTTTTTGGCTCTCTTCTAAGGCCCCCTTTGGGACGGTTATATTCTTTTTCTTTGATAGCACCCTTCTTATCTTAGCTTTCTTGCTTATACCGCTCATCAACTATACCTTAGATCTCTTCCTTCACCTTTCCCTTCCCCTACCTTCCTCTTCTCCTTCCCCTCCCCTTTTTTTTTTCTTTCCTTGATTGCCACACTACCCCCTCATTACCAAGTAATCTACCTCACCCATCACAGTCTATCCCCCGGATTGCATTATGAGAGGCACTGGTAAATTGACGATGGAACTTATCACAATTAATGTGAAGGGATTTAACAACCCTGGGAAAAGATCACTTGTGACTAGAGATCTCAAAAGGATGGGGGGGGATATTGTGTACCTCAAGGAGACGCATTTCTCCAAATATAGAGAACCCAAGTGGTACAACCAAAACTTCACAATGGGGTGGGGATCCTGTTTGGAGCTGGTGTGCCTTTCCGGATGGAGCAGACTATAAAAGACCCAGATGGTAGATTCCTGATATTGGTCGGAACTTTATATGGAAAGTATGTAACTTTCATTAATGCTTATGCCCCTAATCTGGCGCAAGATGTTTTTTAAAAAAAACTGAAGAACGAGATTCTAGAGGCACAGAAAGGAATTATATTCCTAGGAGGGGATTTTAACGTCTCATTCTGCCCCACTCTTGATGCTTCAGACGGTCTATCCAGTACCAAGCATAAAGTAGTTAAACAAATAGCTAAATGTATGAGAGATTTGGTTCTCCATGATATATGGCGCACAATGCACCCAACCACTAAGAACTATTCATTCTACTCCCATCCACATGGGAAATACACAAGGATTGATTACATCTTCACAGATTCTACGGGGCTGCCTTATGTAACTAGCAGCAGTATGGGACAAATCACTTGGTCTGATCATGCCCCAGTGAAATGCTCTATAGAATGGCCAGATAAGCCAATCACACCATTTATATGGCGCTTGGATGAATCCTTACTAGATGACAACATGTTGAAACAAACACTAAATAGCACTATTGAAGAATATTTCCGCAATAACACAAGAGAGGGGCTCGCTGATGCCACAGTGTGGGAGGCGCATAAGTGCGTCCTAAGGGGCGTTTTGATCAGGCATGCGTCGGCTCTACGACGGGAGAAACGATCACACTATGCTGCTCTCTTGGAGAGTGTAGCACAGGCTGAAAGCACACATAAGATACGACCAGCCGATAGTACATTGCAGGCGGATCTGGCAAGGACAAGAACAGCACTTTTGAGTTATTTACAAAAAGAACAACAAGCAAAAGCCCTCAAACTTAGACAACATTATTTCGAGCAGAGTAATAAGGCTGGGAAACTGCTAGCGCGTGCTCTAGCGCGCCAGAGACTCAAAACCTATGTTTATGAGATTACTGATCAGTTTGGTAATGAACAGCAAGAAGGCCCAGCAATTTCTGACACCTTCGGACATTTCTATGAAACCTTATACAACTTGCACCCTAGAGACATAGGGAGCCAAGATGAGGCACTCGAAGAAAGCTGAGAGAAAGCTATCCTGGACTACCTAGGCGGATTAGAACTGCCCAGATTAACGCAAACAGAAACTGAGCAACTTGAGGCCCCATTTACGGTAGAGGAGATTCAGCTAGCAATCAAACTACTCCCAGGGGGTAAAAGCCCGGGCCCAGATGGGTTCGGAATGCGGTATTATAAAATATTCCAGGACAAACTGATACCTCATCTACTACGAATGTTTAATCAGATTTCAGAAGGCACCGTCTTGCCGGGGTCTATGCTTGAGGCGCATATTTCAGTCATACACAAATCAGGGAAACCTGAAAAGCAACCTGGTAGCTACAGGCCGATATTGCTCCTAAACTCGTATATAAAGATCCTAGCAAAACTCATAGCGAATCGCCTTGCTAAGCTTTTACCGCAACTTATTTCGACGGACCAGGTAGGGTTTGTCCCGGGCAGAGAGGCCCGGGATAACATTCTCAAAGTGACCCAATTGATATGTTTCGCGCATAATACTTCAGCTCCGTTGGCACTTGTGTCCACGGATGCTGAAAAAGCCTTTGACCGGATCAACTGGTCATTTATGCGGCATACGCTGGTCAAGCTGGGATTCGGTGAAGGCATCGTGCGTACGATCTTCTCGCTTTACTCAACACCTAGCGCCAAGGTCCGGGTTAATGGCATGCTCTCAAAACCCTTTCCGATCACTAACGGGATGAGACAGGGGTGTCCCCTGTCGCCCCTATTATTTGCTCTAATAATGAAGACACTTGCCTGTAAGATTCGTAATAACCCCAGCATCTCAGGTGTAGTTATTGGTCCCAGGGAGTACAAACTGGCAATGTATGCGGATGACGTCCTTGTGACGCTCTCCGATACATCGGTATCACTCTCAGCCTTATTGACTGAATTTGAGGATTTTGGAAAGGTCTCGGACTTTTTGCTCAATCCTTCGAAATCTGAGGTTCTGAATGTAACAATACCGACGGATGTCTTTTTTAAAGGTTTTGACAAATGCCCTCTCAGTATAGCTCCACGCCGCCTGCAGTACCTGGGGGTTTATCTGACTCCGGTGTTGGCTGAAACAGTTGAAATGAACTACAAACTAATTAGAGATGCAGTAACAGAAGACATGACCAAATGGAAAAATAAGTCCATCTCGTGGATGGGCCGCATCCATGCGGTCAAAATGAATGTGCTGCCAAGGGTCTTATATGTCATGCAGGCTCTCCCGCTCTGGTCGGCTATGCCCCTTATTCATCAGATTCAGTCAGAAATGGAAGCATACATCTGGAATGGCTTAAGGCCAAGAATTAGGAAGAGCACAATGTATATGCCTAGAGATAGGGGGGGCGCTGGAGTCCCCTTGTTGAAAATATATTTCAAGGCAATAAATGCCCAGCGCATAGTCCATTGGTGTCACAACAATGCAGACAAAGCATGGGTTCATCTGGACTGTGAAATCTTACAAAGGGGTAATGTGGGTGCACTCGCATGGATATCGATTGAAAACCGGTCCCCTCTAATACATCACTATCCCCTTCTGAGCGATGTCTTCAATGGGTGGGACTCTTGGGTTAAGAAGGATGCTTCCATCTCTTCTAGACCATCACCGGTAACACCGGCCTTTGAAAATCCTGATAACGCCCTAGCAAATAAAGCCCGACCCCAGAGATATACCTATACCCTAGCAGAAGCCGCCATATCTAACGCATTTGATCTCCCGTTTATATAAGCTTCTACTGACAAGGAATGATGAGATGTTGCCCTCCTACACGGAGGCATGGCGAGCGGACCTTGACCTAAACGTCACCTGCAAGGACTGGTGGCAGATCTTTAATAGGGCAAAGATGACATCGGTATCCATGAGGTTGCAAGAGATGCATTTCAAATTCTTAAGCCGGTGGTACCTGACCCCGCAAAGGCTGCATAAGATTTACCCGCAGGCTAGTGATGAATGCTGGAGGGGTTGTGGGGAGAAGGGCACCATCCTGCACATTTGGTGGTCGTGCCCGAGAATTCATGATTTTTGGGAGAGAGTTCTTGCAGAGAGTAGTCAGCTTCTCGGGGTGATCATACCCCCGAACCCTCAATACTTGCTATTCCATAATCTACCCAAAATTGTTATAGAGGCAAAACATAGACTTCTTCTATTGATATTGAACTGTGCGAAGAGTTTGGTCCCAAAAGATTGGAAGTCGGTTATTGTGCCAAATTTTACTGAATGGAAGAATGGGGTAAGCAATCTGCTCGGTCTGGAGAGGTTTCACTACCTTAAGATAGGAAAGCTGGATCTACACGAACATATGAGTCTGATCTGGGAAGGGAAAAACATCTAAATTCCAGGTGTAGGGTACTAACTTCACTGATGTGAGGGTGTGGAACTGGGAGGTACACATGTATAATAGTGATTTGGAATAATGTGAGATATAATTTATTTTTATTTATTTATTTTTTATTTTTTTTTTATTTATTTTTTTCTCTCTTCTCCTCTCTCCCCCCATGCTTCAGCCCTTCCCCCCCCTCCCCCCCCCCTCTTCTCTTCTTTCTATCTTCTTACTT
Organism: Bombina bombina; assembly: GCF_027579735.1. Lineage (NCBI taxonomy): Eukaryota > Metazoa > Chordata > Amphibia > Anura > Bombinatoridae > Bombina > Bombina bombina. Next base: position 1,022,496,370 of record NC_069499.1, on the reverse strand, counting down.
TTCTGGTTGGGTATTGCTCGATACCTGGGCTGATTTTCTATCCTCACTTTGGGATACAGCGTTTAAAAATTTTGGTGCGTAAAAGATAAGCTGAAATTGTTAACAATGTACCAGAAACATATACCAGGAGTACAGTTTCCGAAAAACTTTTACTTATGCACTGTTACTTTTGCTGTAATACTAGAAATATGCATAATATGTAACCTGTTATATTTGTTTGTTTATCATTGATTGTACGACTCTCAATTCTGGTCATTCAATAAAGCTTTTTTGAAAAAAAAATAAAAAATAAGCAAAACTATTCATTTTTTTTTTTTAAAAAAACTAACTTTATGGGCTATATAAATAGATCATCTACAAAACATTTATGCAAAGAAAAAACGAGTGTATAATGTCCCTTTAAGTAACATACAATGAAGTTCAACTTTGCACACACAGGTCTAAATTACAAGTGGAGCGATGTATATCCATTGCGTGCAAGCAATATTAGCACTACAATTTGTAATACCAGCATACATTATTGTGTATTCCAAGTAAATCGCAATGCGAACACAAGCTCCCATTTGAATTGCGCCCCACAAGAGCGCGCTTCCATAGGATCCTATGGGAGCCTTGTTCTGATACCGTCACAGACAGCATCAGGACCTCACGCAGTGAAGGGGGGTAAGTAACGCAGCGAAGGGGGTAAGTAGCGCAGCGAAGGGGGTAAGTAGCACAGCCATGGGCAGCATTTTAAAATATATATACACATATTAACACATAAATATATATGTATATAATCATATACATATATATTTACATTGCAGTCTATGGAAACACACAGTTCCCTAGAACGCAATGTAAAGGCGCTTTTCAGTGCTGTTTTTTTTTTTAACACCCCACTCCCACCAACTTTAAAATGCCTTGTGGTTATTTTTTATTTAAAAAAAAAAGCTTACTCCCGAAAATATCGCCAGTAGAACTCTTGGATCTAAATCAGCCAATTTCTGATGAGGAGATTCTAAATGCTATTGACAAAGCAAAATTGAGTAAAGCTCCCGGCCCTGATCAGATACCAGTGGAATTTTATAGAATGCTCAAATTTGAGATCTTAAATACACTTCTTAATCTTTTTAATAAGTATTGTTATGAAAACAGGATGGACTCTAATTTTTTTACAGCATCAATAGTTACACTTCTTCCTAAAAAAGATGAATGGAGCTTGAGGGCCCATGTTTCTGGCGAGTCTTCAGACTCGCCAGAAACGCAAGTTAGACCGCTGCTCCATAACCTGTCCGCCTGCTCTGATGAGGCGGATAGAAATCGCCTCAATTAAACCCGATTGAGTACGATCATGTTGATTGACGCCCCCTGCTGGGGGCTCTTTCTAGGTAATAATCCTAACTTGTGGTACAATGCTAACTATGCTAGATTTTTTTCAGGAAAGTAAGCCGATGGTAGATTGGTGGTCGGGACTACCTATTTCTTTCTCTGCTAAAATCACTTTACTAAAATCTTTCTTGTTCCCACAAATTTTATACATAATGCAAAATTTACCATTACCCCTCAAGAATTTTGATATAAGACAATTTAATAAACTATGCTTAAGATGTTTGTGGGGAAGGGGAAGCCACACCTCTCTCTATGAATCTTGTCTCTTGAGAAGGAATTTGGAGGTTTTGGTCTGCCAAATATCAGGTTTTATAGTTGGCTCTCTATGGTCAAAATTGCAGAAGACTGGATTACAGAGAAATTATATTATTCTTTTATGGACATAGAAGAAAAGCTGATTAGACCTTATTCCCTGAAAGCACTGCTTCATCTTCCTAGAGGTCAAAAACCTTTAGTCGTTTATGAACTAAGTGTCATTAGAATTATTACCTGGCAGAAATTCTGTGATAAATTAAAAGTACATTTCAGATTATCTCTATCTCCCTATTGTTAGTAACCCCAAATTCTTGCCAGGGTTAGACTCAAGGGTTTTTAAGATTTGGAAGTTGAAGGGATTTAAGTTCTTATCCCAGCTGGCAGAGACAGAAACACAGGTAAACAGGGCTTTTGATCAAATTTATAGTGAATATGATATCCCTAAATAACACTTTTTTGGATTTTTACAGTTGAGACAAATTTTCTGCCAAATCATAAGAGATTTTGGTGCATCCTGGGATTTGGTTCAATTGAAAAAAGCATTCATTCATATGAAGCAGGTTGCCACTCTATCTTTAGTTGGTACAAATTGATTATAAGAAAACATGGTCTTACATGTTAATGAAAACACGGTTAAATGGTAAAAGTTTTTCCCTGACCCGGAAGTCCAGTGTAATGCTCATCGGATATTTCCCTATCAGACCAAACTTGGTCAGTAATCTTCTTATCCTGGCGTCAAGTGGAATGATAAGGAAATATCCCAGAACAAAGTGAGTTTAAGAAATGAGGTAAGCAGGACTCACGGTAGACAGGGTATTCCTTCACTGTAATAAGGGTAAGGCAGATAATGGTCAGAGACAGGCAGAGTTGGTCAACAGAAAGGCAATACAGCAGTTCAGGGGTTAACCAGTATTATGGTCAGAGACAAGCAGAGTTCGGCAGCAGAAAGGCAATCCAGCAGTTTAGCAGTTCAGGGGTAAACCAGTAGAATGGTCAGAGACAGGCAGAGGTCAGCAACAAAAGGCAATCCAGCAGTTTAACAGTTCAGGGGTAAATCAGTAGAATGGTAAGGAACAGGCAGAGGTCAGCAACAAAGGCAATAAGCAGTTCAGGGGTAAAGCAATAGTCGTCTTAAAACAGGCAAAGTTCAGTAATGATAAGGTAAGCAACAGTTTAGCAGTTCAGCAAATAAGCACCCAGGAGCACAAACAGTAACACCTATACTTGGGCAGGGAATGTAAGTAAGGTACTTACAGCTAGATTACGAGTTTTGAGCGCTATAGGGATTTTGCCGACCCCCACAAAAGCGGCGTTATTTCACCTCCTTATAGTGCTGCTATTACAAGTTTTAAAAAAGCAGACTTGTGCGGGCGATATGGTTGCGTTGAGCTCCATACCGCATCGAAATCAAGCGCTGCTTTGACATGCTCGTGCATGATTTCCCTATAGACATCAATGGGGAGAGCCTGCAAAAAAAAAGTCTAACACCTGCGATCACGGAATGAAAAGCTCTGTAACGCAGCCCCATTGATGTCTATGGGGAAAGAAAAAGTTACGTTTAAACCTAACACCCTAACATAAACCCTGAGTCTAAACACCCCTAATCTGCCACCCCCGACATCGCCGCCACCTACATACAGTTATTAACTGATAGAGTCAAGAGACTCCTCAGAAGAGAGGTTTATTGGATCTTTACATTAGCCACTAGGTCACCCACAGGTATTAATAGGAGGTATGATGTGAATCTATTTATTGAGTGACATACTGAAACCAATAATTAAACGATAGTTTCTCATTAAATCTCCCTCATTTATACACTGCAATTACATTTGGAATCACTGAGACTCACACAAGTCTGAAATCATATGGCCAAATAACTTTAGATCCAGAAGCTAGGTATTACTCTTTAACTGATTAAATGGAGAACTATTCTTCTATGGACAGTTAACTGCAATACCTAATAGTATCGTCTAAACAAATTATCTATAAGGGTATCTATATTTATATCATCTTTCCCAAGTCCCCCTACCTTGATCTCCTTGTACTTTAGAGAGTAATTGAAAAAGAAACACATTTTTTAGGGATTAATCCTATTTAGCATCTACTCCACACTATACTAGTGTCCTAAAATACATATATTTACATTTGTTACTTATATAGGACCATAATACATTATCAAATGCAGTAGGCTTTCCCTAAATCAAAACCCCATGATAATACCATGTATTACTGTAACATTTTAATATTTTTAAATCTATAAGATTTTCTATCAAGTCTATTAGTCTGTTTTCTCTTTCTTTTTCTATTTGATTTATTTCACACTCTAGTTCCATTTATGTATATCTACTTAATATTTATCTATATGTATTGTATTTTATAGTGAATGAAAAGATCTTTTTCTATATTGTTGTTAACATGAATATGAAACAAGTGTTTTACACATCTCTATTTACCACTGAATTTTTTTTTTTTTTATTTGAAATGTAAGCTTTGTAATCCAACAGTATATCATCCTAATGAGTTAAAATTTTGGGATACACAGCTGAACCTATGAGATTTACTCAACAGCTAGACCAGCCCCTTAACTGCTATAGGCTGATCAAGCTTATTTAGGTTCACCTGTGATATCCCACTAATTATCTCTGAGGAAGCGCATGTGAGCATGTGCGAAACATGTTAGATAGTTTGAGCTGCTACAGCTATATATGACCTATATGAATAAATTCTAACAAAGCACTGGCATCCAATCCGTACGTGTTGTTCTTTTTGCTATACAGTTATTAACCCCTAATCTGCCACCCCCAACATCGCCGCCACCTACATAAAACTATTAACCCCTAATCTGCCACTCCCGATGTCGCCACCACTATACTAAAGTTATTAACCCCTAAACCTCTGGCCTCCCATATCACTACCACTAAATAAATCCATTAACCCCCTAAACCTAACCCTAATGTAAACCTAAGCCTAACACCCCCTAACTTTAACATAATTAAAATACAGCTAAACTAAAGTTACAATTATTAACTAAATAATAGGGGGTAATAACTTTATTATAGTGTTTGCGATGCGGGAGGTCCTCGGTTTAGGGGTTAATAGGTAGTCTATGGGTATTAAGTGTACTTTTTAGCAATTTAGTTATGAGTCTTATGGTACAGCTTATGGTACAGCTTTATAACTACTGACTTTAGAGGCTTATGGTACAGCTTATGGTACAGCTTTATAACTACTGACTTTAGATGGCGGTACGGATCTTGTGGTTATAGAGTGTACCGCTCACTTTTTGGCCTCCCAGGCAAACTCATAATACTGGCGTTATGGGAGTCCCATTGAAAAATGACTTTTTTAAAAGTGTGGTACTGATGTTTGGTGACTGGCTAAAAGGTGTGCGGTACACCTATACTGACAAGACTTGTAATAGCAGTGTTAGGGAAAATGAAGCGTTATGGGCCATAACAATGCTATTTGACTCAAACCGCAAAACTCGTAATCTAGCTGTTACATAGGTGTAGATTTGTGCCAAAGAGGAGACAGCTGATCCAGACCGGCATCAGAAGGACCTGGCGTGCACCGATGATGTCATTGCCGAGCACCAGAAGGAACCACCGTGTCCATGGCAACGGCTGTGGCAATAGTAGGACAGCCGACATCGTCTGTGGCAACGGCCACAAGGAGATGGAGAGGCATGACAGAGCCTCCTCCTAAAAGGGTACCTCCGGGACCCTATATAGGCTTGGCGGGATGAGTAGCATGAAACCTGGAGACCAGGGAAGGAGTGTGCACATGACGGGCAGGAGCCCAGGAATGATCTGCCACAGAGTAACCTTTCCAGTGCATGAGGTATTGAAGTTCCCTGCGTCTGTAACTGGAATCTAGAATCTTGGCAACCTCATACTCCGGTTCGCCATGCACCAAGAGTGGAAGAGGATGAGGTCTGAGTTGGCTATATCTGTTTGTGATGTAGGGCTTGAGCAGAGACATATGGAAGACTGGATGAATGTGCAAGGTTCTGGGAAAGGCCACTTTGTAGGGTACAGGAGAAATTCTTTTGAGAACTTAATAAGGACCAATATATCGAGGTCCTAATTTGTGAGAAGGTTTGACGTAAGGTATATGTCGGGTAGAGACCCAGACACGATCACCTGCAGAAAAGGCACAAATTGCAGCTTGATGATGGTCAGCAAAGCTCTTGTATCTGAAGACAGCTGAGCATAACTGAGAGCATATTCATTGCCACTGGGTAGTGAGGTCAGTGAAGTGAGGTTCTGCAGCAGGAACTCCTGTAGACTGAGCAGAAAGAGGAAAAACACAAGGTTGATAACCAGCTGCGGCTTGGAAAGGAGAGCATCGTAGGGAAGAATGCCAATGAGTATTCTTTACCAGTTCAGCTAGGGGGAACAACCCAGACCAGTTAGTATGCTGTGAATTGACATATGTTCTGATATAAGCTTCAAAATCCTGATTGGTTCCCTCCATCTGCCCGTTAGTCTGGGGGTGATAACCAGAGGACAAAGAAACAGTGGTTCCAAGCAATTTGCAGAAGCTTCTCCAAAAGGTGGAAATAAATTGAGGTCCTCTGTCAGAAGATATTTACTGGTATACCATGGAGGCATACCACGTGTAACATTAAAAGAGTGGACAATTCTTGGGCTAATATTGTCCCTACCTCTTTCGACACAAAAACAAATTACATATTCATTACGGAAGGGGGAACTTTTTCAACTAGCCCTTCAAATGGTCTTTTTCCCACCCAATGGGCCGAGGTTGGGGGCGGAGTGAGAGCAAATCATTTGATTTTTTTTGTTTTGATTTTTTTCTAGTTTTTCTATTTTTGTTTTTGTTTTAGTTTATTTGTGATGAGTATTCAGTTTACTATATTTGGAATTAAACAATATATGAATTTAGAGAGCGCTTGGAGGGTTATGGGTGTCTATTAATAATGTGATTTTTTCTGTAGGAATTCAGACAGGTACTCAGAGAGTCTAATGTTTAAGTTAGCTGATTCTATACTTAAAAACTGATTACTGATATGAAGTAATCTTAATTTGTTTTATATGTACACTTTTGTGGGTTCTTGTTATTCATTTATTTACCTCTACGCTAAAGCTATATTTTCTTTTGTCATTGGGAGACTTGAATATTGATGAATAAAGAAATACTAAAAAAAAAAGTTAGATTTTTTTTTTAATTAAAAAACTATAATGCCGTCTATTTTGAGCGCATTTGGGGCACTTTTAGAAAATTAACCAGAGGTCTGACTTCTGGTTATGTTTCTGAGCGCTAATTGCTATAATTAGTCACTTGTAATGGCTGGTTAATTATCGCACTCCCGCAAACTCGCAAATTTGTCCATTTGCGGGACCACAATAATTTAGCACTCTACTTGTAATTTAGCGCACAGTATTTTATTATTGACCTAATCAACAGTAGAATGTCAGCCTTGTGCAGGAAAACACGTCTCACCTTCTAAATCCTTCCTTATGATCAGGGTTTGCACAAGATTAGTGGGATTTAAGATGTGGTCACACGTATCGTCTTAGAATGTATTATATATTGACCCACAGACATCTATTATTTAGCAAAATGATTAGTGGATTGCAAACTTCAAATATAAACTGAAATCAACAATAACACAATAATTGTATAGCTTTTCATGTTATATAGGATTTATATTAAATCCATTAACATAGACAAAGTAAATATACCTTATTTGCTAATTGTTATGTGCAACAGAGAGTGACTAATATGCTTGGTGAGAGTTATCAAGGGCTTCCTAAAATGGGGCCCAATTTAGGTACCAAATGTAACAGCTGCCACAATTAAAATATTTGAAACAGAAAAACATTTATAAAATGGGAGATATTATTTAGAAAAAAAGAATATTTAGATCAATGTTAGTGAAATAAGTATTATTTTAAAGGGACATTAACATATTTTTCATAGATGCATTATAAATTAATTACTGTGTTGCAAAAAATATGTAAATAAAATGTATATTTTAAAAGCATTTCAATACTCTCATTTTGTTAGAATTTTTTTTTTGGTGTTTTGCAGAACCCTCTCTAGTGTTGTACATCTATCTCCTTTGCTGTAGCATCTATGGCTGGCCAGCTACAATTTAAGGTGTGCACATTAGATTGCACGTGCAGTGCCCCAAATTTGAAGTAGGAGGACCGACCAAGCATCTTTTTCCATCTCCCGGTTCCTAAAATCGATGCCATATACACGTCCCCTGATAGGGGACGTAACAGGGATTAAACTGATAGGAATAGTACTACTTAACACACCTTATAATAATGCAGAGAGAGGCAATGCAGAGAGAGGAGTCTGAAGAAGAGGAGTCAGAGGAGGAAGGTGGATTTGAGGAGGTGGAAGATCAAACACAGCAGGCGTCCCAGGGGGCTTGTTGTCACCTTTCGGGGACCCATGGTGTTGTGCGTGGCTGGGTGGAGGAAGAGACCTTCAATGACATCAGTGAGGACAAGGAACGGGACATGGCTAGCTTGGTATCCAACCTTGTGCAAATGGGGAGTTTGCGGTTGTGCAAATGGACTGTTTGCGGTTGTTTGCGGTGCGTTAAAGGGACAGTCTAGGCCAAAATAAACTTTCATGATTCAGATAGAGCATGTAATTAAAAGCTTAACCTAGGAGGTTCATATGCTAATTTCTTAGACCTTGAAGCCCACCTCTTTCAGATTGCATTTTAACAGTTTTTCACCACTAGAGGGTGTTAGTTCACGTATTTCATATAGATAACACTGTGCTCGTGCATGAGAAGTTATCTGGGAGCAGGCACTGATTGGCTAGACTGAAAGTCTGTCAAAAGAACTGAAAAAAGGGGCAGTTTGCAGAGGCTTAGATACAAGATAATCACAGAGGTTAAAAGTATATTATTATAAATGTGTTAGTTATGCAAAACTGGGAAATGGGTAATAAAGGGATTATCTATCTTTTAAAACAATAAAAATTCTGGTGTAGACTGTCCCTTTAAACGGGGAGTTTGGTCTGTCACTGTGAAGCGGGCGTAACCCTTACACTACCTGATCGATACAACATCATACCTGATGTTTTAAAGCACGTTATTCCAAACAATTTAGGAATGTTAGGTGATTTATGCCCTTTATGGATTAAAACCAGACTCTGCATCAACTATGTAATTTTCCAAGGGAGTTTTGCCATGGATCCCCCTCCGGCATGCCACAGTCTAGGTGTTAGTCCCCTTGAAACAACTTTTCCATCAGTATTGTGGCCAGAAAGAGTCCCTGTGGGTTTTAAAGTTTGCCTGCCTATTGAAGTCTATGGCAGTTCACCCGGTTCACCCGTTCACGAACAGTTGCGGAATTTCGCGTTCGACGTTCGCGAACCCAAATTTTTATGTTCGCGACATCACTAGTCGCTAATCGATTGGTTAGAAGAAGGAGAGTTTGTGTCCCCCGTGCATTCCTTCCATGGGTTGGTTTGCACTGCCTTTCTGACCGAGAGATCATACAAAGATTCTGGCTTGATCATGAATCCATATTACACCTGTATCGAGAGATCGAAGATTATTTGGAGCCGAGTCACTGCGAGCGAGGCGTCAAATTTATCAATAATCCACCATTGCTCGCGGCGGGCAAGACGTGTCTATTTCTGGGTGGATTTTTAGTACATAGTGACAGCGGACAACATTTCGCCCGCAGTGAGTAACAGCGAGTTTATCCGCATCTACAATGTCGGATTACTTGACGACTTAGTACATGGAGCCAATAGTCTCCATACAAAAAAGAGAAGATCATATAAACCTAGAGCATTATATAGTATGTTCAAGTAAAGCTGTGACTACTAAATTAAAGGGTTACTATATTTGATCCTATGTAGGGTCTGACATATTTCTAAATAGGAGGACACTGGATTAAAAATACATTTTCCTTTTTAACATCCACTTATATAATAGGGCTGTAAAATTAACCTGTCTCCGAAATTGTTAGGTAACCATATGAGGGGTTATAACTGCATATATACTCTCAACTAAACAGCTGGGGTATGAGACATAGGAAGATGCTATATAGATAAGGAGCATATGACCAAATTTACAGACGATAATTAAAAAGACTAGAAATCAACAAATGAGAACAAATAGTGTCCCTCAAACCTCAGGCTCTATTGCCATCATTAGGGTCTATATATTCAAGATGTGACCAAGCATATCAGGTTTAGCTGTAAGATACAGAGTCCCTGAGGTGAGAACAATGATAGCAGGTAGCAGTTCTAATATGCACCGTAGAAAAATCAATCCCATAGACATACCAATTCATATTGATTATATGGTCCTACAATCTACACTTGAGTAAGCATATTTTCAATATAGCAAGGCAGTAAAGAAAATCATATCATGTCATATAGGTTCAACTCTAGTTAGTGTCGTATTTAATGCATAAAATCATATGAAGCGATCCACTGCTAGCAAGTCATACTAAATTGGTTCTAATAGCAATGTCACCTTAGGTATATAACATTTTTTTTTTAAAGAAAAGAAGAGTCACTCATGAATACAGCTGTACATAGAAAGTCTCAGATCAGCAGATCCTCATAAGCATACAGCTAGTGCGGTTGAATTGGCGTAGTTTATAATAAAAGTTTACTAATGTCTGTTTTACAACAGTTCCACGTTCATCCAGTTCCATAGATTAGGAAGAGGTGAGTTAAAGAGTTCACACAAACCTCCCAGCTGCTAGGATGGTGCAAATTTGGGGCATAGCACCCTACCCCACACCGGTGTCACCAAACTGACTCTGCTTGTAGCTCATTCCTGCCTTTAGATCCAGATCCAGCACGGAAGCTGTAACGGCTCTGAACATGCTGTTGGAGGCTCCAGATTCTATGTGCTTAATCAGCAGAAATAACCCACCAGGGACCCAGTTCTCTTGTGCCAAGGCAGCAAAAATGATTGAATAAGACTTCTCCACATAATAAGCGGGCTCAGTGGGGGGTCAGTTCTCTGTTGTCAGGCTGAACTGCTGTATATCTGGCCCCATTGACGTTGGAGAGTGCTCTTGCATCACAATCGTTTCCCAGCTGGGTTTTCTCGGTCTGCGCCAGAGAAGTTAACAATACAATAGGCGTTATGAGTCGGGGCTCCAGAGCACCGCCACCCTCATCTCGATTGCTATCAAAAGGATTCTGGGGAACCCTGGAAGGCAAAGTGGAGTTGAGGTTGCCGAATTCCGACCTACTGGTCTCTTTAGATGTCTCTTGAAATGTGGTGAGTAGAGCACTGATTTTGAAGCTCTCATTCCGATCTCTAATGTCTGGTACAGCTCCGTCTTCACTCTGGAGCCTGGAGTCAAGATGAGTAGCAGTTGTAACTTCCAGGGAGCTTATTTCCTCTCCTGATTTAAGCACAGTTTCAGGTATCTATTGAGGCATTGATTGTAAGCTTAGGAGTACAAACACTACCCCAGTCTCTAGCCAGATGATCAGAGATGCATTTGAGTTGGATGTCTAATAGTCCAGCAATGATAGCTACTAGTGATTCTTCTCCAGTATCCATTCTGATTCTATATACGTATAGCTTTCTCTTTCTGACTTAGTTTATGGTAGACTGTAGAATAGCTTGCTTCGTAGAGTGCTGGTAGCGCAACAATGGCGCAGCAATTTTGAGGACAGATGAGGCTTCAAAGATAAGGAAAGGCCTCAGAGTAAAAAGTCCGGTACTGAGGGCTAGATGGCCACACTGCAGTCCAAAACCCTATCTTTTGGGTCAGGGTGTCTTCAGTCAAGCTTCTCTACCGATTTAGATGTCCTTTCGCCAAGATTTCAGTGCAAATCTGGATTAAAGTGATGAATAACTCAGGAGCTGAAGCTCAGTGCGACCAGTAAGATGGCCGCTGCCCGGAAGTCCCTACGGATAAAATCTTTTTTACGATTATAGCTATAATGAATTTTATTCTACAGCTAGCACATGATTAACTTCTTGTAACTTCGTATTTATAAGTCCGAATTATATGCGTTTTTTTTTTTGCATGCATAGTGTACTTAAATTAAGATTTATGCTGTGCATATTTAATAAGATTTATTCCTGTGTAATTTAAACGCATTTTACGGTTTTTGATCAAATTTGGTTTTGGTGAACAATTCTGTTACAATTTAGGATGCACCCCAATAATACAATTTTTTCCAGAGTTATTTTGTGTGAATTGTTCAATTATTAATTTTTTTTTAATAAATGCTTGACTTACAATTCTCAGTGTGCTTTTTTGTAATGTATGCATCTCCTTTCCATGCAGTATACGCTGATGAGCTGTGTGCAAGACTTTGGGCCAGATTACAAGTGGCGCCCAAACTAAATTTTTCATTTGAGAGCTAACTGTGCTCAAAGTAACATTTTAATGCGGCTGGGTTAGATTGCATATTACAAGTTGAAAGTAAAAAATTAGCACACAAGCGAAAGTTGAAAACCTTTTATCCAAACTGCTTAGAACCAAAAAAAAGTTTTGAATTTTGGAATAGTTTGATTTTGGAACATTTGCATCTGTAAAATGGGACAGTTTGGAAAAGCCAAAGAACCAAGGGCAAATAATCTTATGTCATTTAGGCAATATTTGCATGTCATAATATAGCTTATACATGTAAACTAAAGGTCGTTTTATATCATTTTTAATACTTTTGTTTACATAGTACCCTCAGAAAGATAATAAAAGAAACATAATATTTGCTGTTTTAAATATAGACTATAATTTGCATTTTACTGGAGCTCCCAGATGTTCCCTGTAATAAACCAGATGCTGGGAGACCAAGAGGCTCATGACCTCACTCACGATAATCATTCAGCTATTTTTACACCCTTACAAAGAAAAGCAGTAACTTATCACTTGCCATGCAAGAGTAACCTCCACTGATTGCTCACATGGCGTCCAAAAGGTAAAATAAGGTTAATAAACCTACAAAGATCACTTCTAATCTTGGTATAAAGAGTAACGCCTATTAACAATAGAAGCTTCAGTTAATTGAGTTTTGTCTACACCTTTACAACAGGAGAAACCTGATGATATAGACATTTCTCAAGTGGAGGAGTACAGCCAGTTACTAAATCCCATCTCTGTTTTCTTCAGCTAAATGTGACTTTGCCTCCTTTCTGACCCAAGTAGGCCAACTAATTAAAGAAGGACGATCAGAAGTTAAAAGAGATAGGCAATATAGTGTTCCAATTGGAGGAAGGGAGAGAAAGCATGACCAAATTAAGCACTTCATACTTCAGAACTTTTTTATATTCTTGCTCAAAGGCAAAGTTGACAAAATCGTCCAGTTAGATAGGGCACACAGAGCCTTGAGACCCTGGCCTACAGCTTCTGCTCCTCCAATAGATATACTTACCTTTTGAACTGGCCATACAATATCACTTCAGTATTAAAGTGATCAATTAAAGACAACAGGAAACAAAATAAAAGCAGCTCAACATTCCACCTCCAGCTCTTCAGGTGTCATCAGTGATGGAGTAGCCCCCATCTCACATATTGTCATCAGTGACCGAAGCCCCTGTTGGAACGTTGTTGAGAAAGAGGAGAGTCCCAACTCAATCCAATGTGGTTCAAAAACAGGCTACTCCACTCTAGCTGACATTTCTTCTAAAGTCTGATTGGAACAGCCAATAGAATGCGAGCTCAATCCTATTGGCTGATTGGATCAGCCAATAAGATTGAAGCTCAATCCTATTGGCTGATTGCATCAGCCAATATGATTTTTTCACCTTTAATTCCGATTGGCTGATAGAATTCTATCAGCCAATCGGAATTCAAGGGACGCCATCTTGGATGACGTAATTTAAAGGAACCTTCAGTGTACGGCTGGGATCATATGAAGAGGATGCTCCGCGCTGGATGACTTGAAGATGGAGCCGCTCCGCATCGGAAAGATGAAGATAGAAGATGCCATCTGGATGAAGACTTCTGCCTGCCTGGAGGACGACTTCTTGCCGTTTGGATGAAGACTTCTCCTGGCTTCGTTGAGGACTTCTGCCCGCTTGGATGAAGACTTCTCCCGGTCTTCAAAAACTGTAAGTGGATCTTCAGGGGTTAGTGTTAGGTTTTTTTAAGGGTTTATTGGGTGGGTTTTATTTTTAGATAAGGGATTTGGGCAAAGAAAAAGAGCTAAATGCCCTTTTCAGGGCAATGGGGAGCTTAGGTTTTTTAGATAGGATTTTATTTGGGGGGTTTGGTTGTGAGGGTGGTGGGTTTAACTGTTAGGGGGTTGTTTGTATTTTGTTTTACAGGTAAAAGAGCTGATTTATTTGGGGCAATGCACCACAAAAGGCCCTTTTAAGGGCTATTGGCAGTTTAGTTTAGGCTAGGGTTTTTTTTATTTGGAAGGGGGGTTATTTTGATAGGGCTATTAGATTATGTGTAATTAGTTTAAATATTTGATCATTTCTTTTTTATTTTGTGTAATTTAGTGGGGTTTTTTTGTAATTTAGTTAATTGTATTTAATTAATATAATTTATTTAATTGTAGTGTAATGTTAGGTGTTAGTGTAAGACAGGTTAGGTTTTATTTTACAGGTAAATTTGTATTTGTATTTACTAACTAGTCTACCTAGTTAAAATAAATACAAACTTAACTGTGAAATAAAAGTAAAACCTAAGATCGCTACAATGTAACTATTAGTTATATTGTAGCTAGCTTAGGGTTTATTTTATAGGTAAGTATTTAGTTTTAAATTGGAATTATTTAGCTAATGATAGTCATTTTTATTTAGATTTATTTTAATTATATTAGTTAAGATAAGTTAGGGGTGTTAGGGTTAGACTTTGGGTTTGTGACGTTGGGGGCGGCAGATTAGGGGTTAATAATATTTAACTAGCGTTAGCGATGCGGGAGTGCAGCGGTTTAGGGGTTAATATGTTTATTTTAGTGGTGGCGATGTACGGAGCGGCAGATTAGGGGTTAATATTTTTATTATAGTGTTTGCGATGCGGGAGGGCCTCGGTTTAGGGGTTAATAGGTAGTTTATGGGTGTTAGTGTACTTTGTAACAGTTTAGTTATGAGCTTTATGCTAAAGCTTTGTAACGTAAAACCCATAACTACTAACTTTAGATGGCGGTACGGATCTTGTCATTTTAGGCTGTACCGCTCACTTTTTGGCATCCCAGGAAAAACTGGAAGTCCCATTGAAAAAAGGACTTTTTGAAAAGTGTGGTAGTTACGTTGCTTTACGGCCAAAAAAGTGTGCGGTACAGCTATTCTGACAAGACTCGTAATAGCAGCGGTAGTGAAAAAGCAGCGTTATGAGGCTTTTTCACTCATAATGCAAAACTCGTAATCTAGCCGTTAGGTAGGTGTCTGGAGCATTACATGACAGGAAATAGTGCTGGCATCTAGTGCTCTTGAAAATGGATATTATTCTTTCAGAACTGCTGCCATATAGTGCTCCAGACACGTGCATGTTCCTGAGCTTACATCCCTGCATTTCAACAAAAGATACAATGAGAATGAATACAATTTGATGTTTAACATTCCATGCTGCTGTATCATAAAAAAATGGTTTCAAATCCCTTTAAATTAATGAAAATTATTATATGTTGGATGTTATGCGAGTCGGAGGCCCCCTGACTCCCACTCTACCTATGTAGTCTCATTCAACAGTTTCCATTTTTCATGGACTTAATATTACAGTATATAATTATTATATATAATAATTATATAATAACCTATAACTAGCCCCACGTATGCTATTTTGCCTTTGTGTTTGTTAACTATCATAATGAAGTGATTAAACAAATAGTCAGATGTTCTAATATAGACTGTATTTGCACACTTAAAGGGACATTAAACACTAAATACATGCTAGATAGAATGATACGTTCAAAGAAAAGATTAGTCCGTGACTAACATGTAGATGTACTTTTTAAAGTTTCATTAGTTGTTTAAAAAGTGACAAAATAAGTGTAAAGTTTTAGTGTCTATAAAACACTGGGAGCTGCCATGTTGTAACTTGTGTTACCTTCTCTGCTGTGGCCAATTAGAGACAGTTATAAATAAGTCACTAGAGTGTGCAGCCAATGGTTGTGCTGGATTTAACAGTGTTCTGCACTTCCATTTCTAACAGGAACTGAAAAGCTCACAATTTCAGAATGGAATTACAGGCAAAGAGGACAAAATAAATAATGAAAGTATATTGCAGAGTTGTTTTATTATATACAATTTATCATTTTATATTACCATCTCAAAGTGTTTAATGTCCCTTTAATAAGGTTTTTGTTTCATGTTAATTTGCTATCTCTTCACTCACATTTTGGTGAGTACCTGAGAAACCTCTCTTTCTTGCCCTCTATTCTTGTCTCCTTTCCTTTACTAGGCTCAAGGGAGACAGGTACTCACCAATAGAAATATTCAGTTACTCCCTGTACACATACATCTCAAACCACCCCTTATATACGCTTCTCCATTTACCTCTACATAGACAAATGACCACAAGACCAATACATTTTTTTGTCTTAAAAGGCAAAATGGATCAATTCCCACACAAAACATTCCTGGGGGTATATTTATTAATGTGCGAGCGGACATGATATGATGTAGCCTATAAATGCAGACAGTATACGCTGTTGGCATTTATCATTGCACCAGCAGTTCTTGTGAACTGCTGGTGCAATGCCGCCCCCTGCAGATTCGCGGCTAACCGGCTGCTAGCAGGGTGTGTCAATCAACCTGATCGTATTTGATCGAATTGATTTCTGTCCGCGGCCTCAGAGCAGGTGGACAAGTTATGGAGCAGCGGTCTTGATAAATTGGCTCCCCTGGCCTTAAATTGGTGTAGAAGGTGTAGAGGTGATATAATCTTTATCCAGGAGATTAATTTTTCTCAGATACTAAGTTTAAATCTTTAGTTCCAAAAATATGATTAGAAGTGAAGTGCCAATGCTAGTGCGGGACGCGTTATCAATATTGCTGATAAACAGATTTACCAGAGAAGATTTAGCACGGCCGGCATACTTTTAGCGCGCCCTATATTTTCAATGTAGATCGTGACTGTGCTAAATATCACTCATATTTCATATTGAAAGTTATGTCTTGCGCTCGAGCGAAAGCTAAAATAGCACTAGAAGAATTAGCGTGACTTGAGACCTGAAGTGAAGTGTAAGGGCTAAAATAAAAGTTACACAAAACACATGTAAAACATATTAAAATAAAGTATTATATAAAAATATGTATATATTTATATATATATAAAAATATGAACAAATAAAGTAGTTCCAAAGCGAAGTAAAATCAAAAGTTCCTCCACTCTCTGTGCCCCGCAAAGGATACCTCACACATCAGTTTGAATAACCCGGTTGTAGCAGAGGAAGGATCCGATTGGTTGTTGGAAACCACGTGGTAAGACACGCCTTCCGGCGTCTCGGCAGAATGGCACAATCCGTGCACACAGCCTGGGGGATATCCCAGTTTACATCGAGTCGCAGGAGACACTAAGGAGGCGGTGAGTGGGCGCAGCTAAGGTTGTGTTGGGCACGGGCTGTCCTGTAAGGTCCCACTGTCAAAACCGCCAGTGTTGTGCATAGCGACTGTGGATATTTGGCTGTTAACTGTTTGATTCCTGAAGTACTTTGCAGTCTGCAGGGGCCAGAGTTTGTCAAGTTGAGTGTTTGCTAATATCACATTACATTTATCCGCAGTTGTATGAACCCATTTCTTTTGTTTATTTATATATATATATATATAAAAATATATATATATACTAGTGTTAAAGCCCGTGTACGCGGGACAAAATGTTTAAGGAAAGAAATATACCTATCCCTCTATCCCTATCCCTCTATCATCTATCCCTATCCCTCTATCCATATATCCTTATCCCTCTATCCATGTATTCCTATCCATCTATCACTCTATCCCTCTATGCAACTATTGCCGCCATTATTTTTTTCCTGTAGTGTAGTGGTCCCACCACCCCCCCCTTCCGCAATCCCCATTTAGTACCCCCCGCACCCCCAAACCCCTTTTCTGTAGTGTATCTGCCCCATCCTTCCCTGTCAATTTATTTTCTGTAGCAACCCCTTTTCTGTAGTATAGCTGCCCCATACCTTTTTTTTCTGTAGCAACCCCTTTTCTGTAGTGTAGCTGCCCCATCCCTCCCTGTTCCTTTTTTTCTGTAGCAACCCCTTTTCTGTAGTGTAGCTGCCCCATTCTTCCCTGTCAATTTATTTTCTGTAGCAACCCCTTTTCTGTAGTATAGCTGCCCCATCCCTTTTTTTTCTGTAGCAACCCCTTTTCTGTAGTGTAGCTGCCCCATCCCTCCCTGTCCCTTTTTTTCTGTAGCAACCCCTTTTCTGTAGTGTAGCTGCCCCATCCTTCCCTGTCAATTTATTTTCTGTAGCAGCCCCTTTTCTGTAGTATAGCTGCCCCATCCCTTTTTTTCTGTAGCAACCCCTTTTCTGTAGTGTAGCTGCCCCATCCCTCCCTGTCCCTTTTTTTCTGTAGCAACCCCTTTTCTGTAGTGTAGCTGCCCCATCCTTCCCTGTCAATTTATTTTCTGTAGCAACCCCTTTACTGTAGTATAGCTGCCCCATCCCTTTTTTTTCTGTAGCAACCCCTTTTCTGTAGTGTAGCTGCCCATCCCTCCCTGACCCTTTTTTTCTGTAGCAACCCCTTTTCTGTAGTGTAGCTGCCCCATCCCTCCCTGTTCCTTTTTTTCTGTAGCAACCCCTTTTCTGTAGTGTAGCTGCCCCATCCCTCCCTGTCCCTTTTTTTTCTGTAGTGTAGAGCCCTACCACTCCCTCCCCACTCCGCTGCTGAGCCGCCCACCCACCACCCATCTCCCGCCCACACCTCCCACCGGCACCAGCAGAAGATTGTTACAGACGGTGACACACACAGTGTCACCGTCTGTAACGATCAGGCATCTGCCCTCATATGGAGGCAGAGCACAATCGCGCTTCGGTTCCATATGTGGCAGATGCCTGAAGCTTCAGGAGCATAATAGCTGAGAGTGCTGGAGGTTCCTGAAGCTGTCTCGCGCTGCGACTAAAGGCCAGGTATGTTAGTCCTCGTGCAGTCTCTACTGTGCATGGCAGCTTCGGACAAACATACTTGGCCTTTTATAATATAGGATATAAGTGAATTAGACACTCCAAATGAGAAAGTTGTACTAAGTCTTCATATGTATTCATATTTCAAGAAAGAAGACTCAGTGTTTCTTCAAATACACTGTTACTTTATTTTGTGGTGGGTTACATCCAACGTTTCAGCCCACACTTGGGATTTTTTGAAGGAGAACCAGCAACGTACCATGTAAAACTATAGACCCATTAATTGATTAATATAAATGCATGTAACTGAAGACAACCCTCTTTCTTCAAAAGACTAACAAATCTGATATTGGATAAAATGAAAGGCACATGGGAAGGATCCAACACCAACATCAAATAAACTATGCATTCTATTCTATCCATTGAGCAATGTTTTTATGTATAAATTATTTTGTTTTAGATAAATCTAGTTTACAAATGATTAAAGAGACAGGCATAAGTAGAATAGTATGTTCAGATCATGCTATGTTAACTTTCGAAATGGACTGGCCCAATGTTTCACTAACTCCATTTCTGTGGAGACTGGATGACATCCTGATTCATAAACCTCTTGTGGTGTACAAGCTGACCAGAATTTAGCAGACTATTTTCAACACAACTACCTCCCTACAACTGCTCCTTTCATGCTATGGAAAAGCACATATGACAGTTCTCAGGAGGGAATTTGTCAAATATAAAGCAATCTTAAAAAATAAATTATGAACAAGTCTTCCAAACCCTTTTTAGTTTAAGTAAGGGATCTAGAATGGGCCCATGCCATGGATACTTACATTGGCTCTCCTTTAAAGTGATAGTAAACTCTCCCCTTTATAAAATCGGATCTGGAATGTTAGTGATATTTTCGATGGAGTTTAATTCATCAGTTGTAACGAAGATGCCCTATAAGTTACTTTATATATATATATATATATATATATATATATATATATATATATATATATATATATATATATATATATATATATATATATATATATGAAATTCAAATACCCCGCGCTCCTCCGCCCATTTCAAAAGTACATTTTTCTGAGAGCTAAAGTGCTCTCCCCATATGGCACTTTTGTTGTAGCTAGAGCACTGATTGGAGAATAATTGAAACCTTTAGCTCACAGAAAAATTGACTAATGAAGTGGGTGGTAGAGCGCAGCGAATTTGAATGTCATATCTATATTAAAAAGTAAGTTATACCACATCTTCATTACAACTGATTAATTAAACTCCATCTAAAATATCACTAACATTCCGGATCTGTTTTTAAAAAGGGGCGAATTTACCATCAATTTAACTTTTTTAGGAAAGAGCTGAACTCCCTACTACAGCAAGAGATGTAGAGAAAATCACTGATCCCCAAGTGCCCCTTTTTCTCTGGGGGCAACAAGGTAGGCGCTCTACTTGTTAGAGCCCTATATATACTTATAAGGGAAGATAACGCAGTTACTTTATAATAGCCAAGAGATCGCAAATATATTTATTACCTTTGAACAAGTCATGAACGATTATACAATCAAATAAAACTCATTTACCTTATTAGAGGTTTATTGGAAAAGCCCAGGACTGGATGGGTTTACTAATGTGTTTTCCAAGACTTGTAATTGTATCCTAGGACCACACCTATTGTTGCTGTTTCACGCTATTGATCACACTTCAAGCCTCT
Source organism: Bombina bombina (assembly GCF_027579735.1). NCBI lineage: Eukaryota > Metazoa > Chordata > Amphibia > Anura > Bombinatoridae > Bombina > Bombina bombina. The sequence continues at coordinate 1,022,476,029 of NC_069499.1, read as the reverse complement.
CTCAGGGTCTACTGGAGATCCATGTTTCTGTTATTCTCAAACCTGGGAAACCACCAGAGGAACCTGGGAGTTATTGCCTAATATTACCCTTGAACAAAGATATTAAAAATCTAGCTAAAATCCTGGGGGGGGGGGGGGGCGGAGCCAGCCACTGATCAGAACAGATGCATAGAGAAGGAGCTCCGTAGCCAGAATGGCATTAAACTACCTTTCCTGATAAAAGAAAGGACCTACTGATTATTTATATTGTGTGTCTGCAGCCCAGTAGCACCCAGGAGAAATCTACCTAAACAAGGAGAGCCATGTATTAAAATATACGTATCGAAATACTGAGGTCCGGAGAGAACAGCCATCTTTTTACCCACATGGAGCAACATAGCCTGACGCTATGGAGGAGCTATACAGCAAAGTGGATACGGCACTACAGGACGTTGAGAGAAAGCTTGTTCTCCTGATAATGGGTCACAACTCCCCTCAACTCCTACCCAAAGCGGAACGAATGTGCACAGAAACAGGACGTTCCCCAGTTGATGGAAAATGGGTAGTAAAGAAACATACGGAACTTGTCTCTTGTTCCGCTTCAGGGGTATTATCAACGGCTGAGAGCACGACAGGAGGCTCCACATCTGCCCTCCAGATGCCCACCCTCCATACAGCCAAGATTATTTTTGCCCCAATGCAATTTTTAGTTTCGTCTGAGAACTATGGTGTTGTCGGAGCGCAGCAGAATGGTTCGACTGAGGCCCTGATAACTCTAAATCTGATGGCCTGCAGGAACCCTCGACTCTTTGCAGTGACTGTGGTCACTTATTCTCTTAACTGAGTTCTACCCCCGGGGGTTCCACATCTGCGAGACTGAGCGGAGCCGCATAAAAAAGAATGAGTTCAAGCTCCCTTACTGGAAATTGCGGTCCCCGGACGTTTGGTACTACGGCAGCCGTCTGGGATGAAAATAGGAGTAGGCTAATGCCATCTTCAACTATCCTCTCGATGGACAGATCCACCCTTATTAGTCTGTATACTGGATCTGAGTTAAAGAAACTGTTAGTGGACTTTCGCATCCTCGTTAAAAGATGGTAAAAGAGGCTAAAACCCTCTTAGAATTTTATTTATGTTATGTTTCTATCGTTACTGGCTCTATATTCTTAATCCCAAAAGATTGCTCAGCGTTGCACTACAGAAAATGCATATAATTATATACTATTTGATTTAAGTCCCTGCATTTTTGGATTAGTGATACCATATATACTGGTTTAATAGTCTACACCACTAGCAGTAAGGATAGCCCTATTAATTATAACTGTCTACTGATGTGTAGGGACATATACGGCTTCCTCAGCTAGCTAGATACTTTTTCCTTCCCTGATGAGGAGTTTTATAGTTAAAATTCTGTACTGTGCGAGTGTGCGCATGTATTAATTGTATGAGATGTTATGATCCTACTATGTCTGCTGCATACTCCCATAGTTTCTATGCTGATCAAATGCCTTAGTAACCTCTCTGGTCTTTTATATGGGAACATCTAGGCATAAGAAGATCCTCCCTGACCCCATATAGAGTCTCATTTGTGTTATAAGGTTATTCCTAGAGCAAACTATCGGCTAGATTACGAGACTTGCATTAGGGTTAAAAAGCAGCGTTGAGAGGTCCCAACGCTGCTTTTTAATGCCTGCTGGTATTACGAGTCTTGCAGGTACAGGTGTACTGCTCACTTTTTTGGCGCCACTCTAAAATACTGCAAATTCACTTACATCAATTGCGTATCCTATTTTTTCAATTCACTTGCTAAAAGTGAGGGGTACACCCTCTACCTCCAAGATCCCTAACACATTTGAAAGTCAGTAGTTAAGAGTTTTATGGACTAACGCCGTAACATAAAACTCTTAACTAAAGTGCTAAAAAGTACACTAACACCCATAAACTACCTATTAACCCCTAAACCGAGGCCCCCCCACATCGCAAACACTATAATATAATTTTTAACCCCTAATCTGCCGAACCGGACATCTCCGCCACTTTAATAAATATATTAACCCCTAAACTGCTACACTCCCGCCTCGCAAACACTAGTTACATTTTATTAAACCCTAATCTGCCGCCCCTAACATCGCCGACACCTACCTACATTTATTAACCCCTAATCTGCCGCCCCCAACGTCGCCGCCACTATATTAAATGTATTAACCCCTAAACCTAAGTCTAACCCTAACACCCCCCTAACTTAAATATAATTTAAATAAATCTAAAGAAAATTACTATCATTAACTAAATTATTCCTATTTAAAACTAAATACTTACCTATAAAATAAACCCTAAAATAGCTACAATATAACTAATAGTTACATTGTAGCTATCTCAGGGTTTATTTTTATTTTACAGGCAACTTTGTATTTATTTTAACTAGGTACAATAGTTATTAAATAGATATTAACTATTTAATAGCTACCTAGTTAAAATAAATACACATTTACCTGTAAAATAAAACCTAACCTGAGTTACAATTACACCTAACACTACACTATAATTAAACAAATTAAATAAACTAAATACAATTAAATACAATTAAATACAATTATCTAAAGTACGAAAAAAAGAAACACTAAATTACAGAAAATAATAAAATAATTACAAGTTTTTTAAACTAATTACACCTAATCTAATCCCCCTAATAAAATAAAAAAGCCCCCCAAAATAATAAAATGCCCTACCCTATACTAAATTAAAAATACCCCTTAAAAGGACTTTTTGCGGGGCATTGCCCCAAATTAATCATCTCTTTAACCTGTAAAAAAAAATACAATACCCCCCAACATTAAAACCCACCACCCACACACCCAACCCTACTCTAAAACCCACCCAATCCCCCCTTAATAAAACCTAACACTAACCCCTTGAAGATCACCCTACCTTGAGAAGTCTTCACCCAACCAGGCCAAAGTCCTCAACGAAGCCGGGCAAAGTGGTCCTCCAGACGGGCAGAAGTCTTCATCCAAGCCGGGCAGAAGAGGTCCTCCAGACGGGCAGAAGTCTTCATCCAGGCGGCATCTTCTATCTTCATCCATCCGGAGCGGAGCGGGTCCATCTTCAAGCCATCCGACGCGGAGCATCCTCTTCTGTCTTCATCCGACGACTAAATGACGGTACCTTTAAGTGACGTCATCCAAGATGGCGTCCCTTCAATTCCAATTGGCTGATAAAATTCAATGCCCGCAAAAAGCCCTTTTAAGGGCTATTTGTAATTTAGTATAGGGTAGGGATTTTTATTATTTTGGGGGGCTTTTTTATTTTATTAGGGGGTTTAGATTAGGTGTAATTAGTTTAAAAAACTTGTAATTATTTAATTATTGTCTGTAATTTAGTGTTTGTTTTTTTCGTACTTTAGATAATTTTATTTAATTGTATTTAATTGTATTTAATTGTATTTAGTTTATTTAATTTGTTTAATTATAGTGTAGTGTTAGGTGTAATTGTAACTCAGGTTAGGTTTTATTTTACAGGTAAATCTGTATTTATTTTAACTAGGTAGCTATTAAATAGTTAATATCTATTTAATAACTATTGTACCTAGTTAAAATAAATACAAAGTTGCCTGTAAAATAAAAATAAACCCTGAGATAGCTACAATGTAACTATTAGTTATATTGTAGCTATTTTAGGGTTTATTTTATAGGTAAGTATTTAGTTTTAAATAGGAATAATTTAGTTAATGATAGTAATTTTCTTTAGATTTATTTAAATTATATTTAAGTTAGGGGGGTGTTAGGGTTAGGGTTAGACTTAGATTTAGGGGTTAATAACTTCAATATAGTGGCGGCGACGTTGGGGGCGGCAGATTAGGGGTTAATAAATGTAGTTAGGTTGCGGCGACATTGGGGGCAGCAGAGTAGGGGTTAATAAATATAATGTAGGTGTCGGCGATGTTGGGGGCAGCAGATTAGGGGTTCATAAGTATAATATAGGTGGCGGCGGTGTCCGGAGCGGCAGATTAGGGGTTAATAATATAATGTAGGTGTCGGTGATGTCGGGGTCGGCAGATTAGGGGTTAATAAGTGAAAGATTAGGGGTGTTTAGACTCTGGGTTTATGTTAGGGTGGTTAGGTGTAGACATAAATGTATTTCCCCATAGGAATCAATGGGGCTGCGTTAGAAGCTGAACGCTGCTTTTTTGCAGGTGTTAGGTTTTTTTTCAGCCGGCTCTCCCCCATTAATTACTATGGGATAATTGTGCACAAGCACGTTTTACCAGCTCACCACTACCGTAAGCAGCGCTGGTATTGAGGTGAGATGTGGAGCAAAAATTTGCTCTCCGCTCACTTTTCTGCGGCTAACGCCGGGTTTAAAAAAAAATGTAATACCAGCATTGTCTGTAAGTGAGCGGTGAGCATAAACTGCACGTTAGCCTCGCACAGCTTTACCGACAAAACTTGTAATCTAGCCATATGTTATTACCTGTACTGTGTCTAAAGCAAACATTGCTTCAAGATGATATTAAGTTGTACATAGTTTGGCAGTATTGACCCATTTCATATATATAACAGGCTGTCTGCGGCCGGGGCAGCTTAAAATGAATAGACCGCATAATGCAACCAAACTTACATTTCAGGCTTTTATTGTCTAATATTATTCAGGTTTTAGACATAAATCTAGGGCTATAACTAACATCTATAATGAAGGGCTACTATGTCTTGGTAGGTCACAATACCACATGATTTATGGCCTATCATTGAACGTATATATTTATATATATATATATATATATATATATATACTTTAACCTATTCTAGCCCCCTTTTTCACTAATGGACATAGCTTTTTGATTGCGCTAGCCACGGGCAGACTTAACCCACCAACACAAATATTGCGATCTCTTAGAGACCATATAATTTTTTTAAATAACTGCCCATGCTTTAATCATAGAGGTGGTCAGCCTTTAATATATATGGGTATACAATATTACAATCCTTGTTTTTTCATTCTAACATCATATATGTGCTTCATTATGTTTAAATGTTATGTTGGATCTTAAGAAAGATAAGGCCAACTCTGCTTTGTATCGAAAATAATTTAGGGTTGAGCTCTATTGTCCATATTCTGAATACCAATATAATTTATGGATAACAAATTTCTTACCAAGATTCACTGCTATTCAAGATATTCTGGAACACTCCATAGTAAATATTTGTTTTTTTATAAGTTGATTGGCTCCATTTACCCCCCCCCCCCCCAATAGTTTACTGGATAAACTAAAGAAAATTATATCCAAGTTTCATACCCCAAATCTTTCTTATATTTGTTACATTTTAGCGGCCATCGATAATCCCTCCCCTATTCTATATATTATGGTCAATAGTTTTACCTCCTCTTTTTTTAAAATGCATCTTATAGTTAAAAGGCCATGATACCCAAATGTTGAAACACTTGAAAGTGATGCAGCATAGCTGTAAAAAGCTGACTAGAAAATATCACCTGAACATCTCTATGTAAAAAAGAAAGATATTTTACCTCAAAAATTCCTCAGTAGCCACATACCATTGTAAAGGACTTCTAAGCAGCAAATCAGTATGTCCCGAGACAGCTAAGGGAGTGAGCTTTCGTGCACACTCATCTTATTTCCCTATTCAATTTAAGGAAGTTTACTATGAAATCTCATGAGAGTTAAGTCAAATCTCTTGAGATCACATTCATGACCTCAGCACTGTTGATGCTGATTGGCTGCTGTTCATTTCTTTTTTTTTTAACCTGCAGCTGGGCGGCAGCTGAGTATAACTTTTTACACAGAACTTACTCTGCTGAGCTGAGGAAGTTGTGAGGTAAAATATCTTCCTTTTTTACACAGAGATGCTTAGGTGATATTTTCCTGTCAGCTTTTTACAGTTATACTGCATCAGTTTCAAGTGCTTTAGCATATGTCATTTAATTGAGACCCAAGAGTGGACTCTTTAGTTTGAGGAGGACAACGCAAATTTCAAATATGTATAAAAATGAGGATGCTATGGTTCTGAGTGCTATTCAGATGTTATATCATTGAACTTTAGCAAGGTTGCTCCAGTGTATACAATATGATATGGTTTAGTTTTTATGACTTCTTTCTATTCAGGGTTACACTGTAGAATGTATTGATATGCAAGAGCTGTTATATTTGTAACCTGCTGATAATTGCACTATATGTGATGTTTGCAATGTAAATCCTCAATAAAAAAAATTAAAAAAAAAAAATTCTAGCTAAAATCCTAACAAAGAGTATTCTGGTTACCTCATCCCTTTGGATCAAGAAGGTTTCATCACAAATAGTGACTTGTGGGATTACACTATTACAGTCTTGACTCTTATGTCCTACATTAAATACACGGGTCTCCGGGGTCAATGCTAGTCAGGACAGATGCTAAAAAAAGGCCTTCAACCTCTCTGACAATACCATCTTATTCTCAGAATTTCACAATTAGACCAGTTCTTTAACTTTCTGGTTAATAATAAAAATTCTGAGGCAGATTGTGTAGCCTTTTGTTCCCCGTTCCAAATACAAAAAGAAGCCTTGAGTTATCTAGGAGTATATATTTTGACTAGTCCCACACAACTCTTCAAGGGTTACTATATCTCTTTCTCATAAATAATTCAGATTTTGGGATGAGAAGCAATATGATGTTGGGATTGCATCCAATTTATCAAAATTACAACATTGCCAATGATGTTATATAGTCAACAGGCCTCCATTCTTGTATATCACACACATGCCTCCAATTACTACAGAGTTCAATTAAATGGACAGTCTACACCTTAGTCATCTTAAAGGGACAGTCAACTCCAAAAATTGTATTGTTTAAAAAGATAGATTATCCCTTTATTACCCATTCCCCAGTTTTGCACAGCCAACATGGTTATATTAATATACATTTAACCTCTGTGATTACCTTGTATCTAAGCCTCTTTTGACAGCCCCCAGATTACATGGCTATTTATTTATTATCTATTGACTTGCATTTTAGCCAATTAGTGCAGTGTCATCCACAACTCACGGGCATGAGCACAATGTTATCTATATGGCCCACATGAATTAGCAGTACCCTGTTGTGAAACACTGATAAAAAAGCATGTGTTAAGAGACTGTCTGTAGTGGTTTAGAAACAGGCAGAAATTTAGAGGTTTAAATGTTATAAAGTATATTAATATAACAATGTTGGTTGTACAAAGCTAGGGGATGGGTAGTAAAGGCATAATCTATCTTTTAAAACAATAACAATTTTGGTGTTGACTGTCCTGTTTTTATGGACTATGGACATTTGTGTATACTAATGAAGGGGTGGTAAGGCGAATCGCTACCATTGTTGTCTATGATCACTTACCGGTGTAGAGTTTGTGACTTAGCTGCAAGCAGCATCTTTACCTATTCCATGCCCTGTGATTATATATCGCAATATATACAGACTTCACTATTGTATGTTTTCTCTCTTCTTTGGGAGATCCTTGGATTTAACTACCATTAAGTGCTGACATCTTCTGCTAATGAGTATTTGCTCCTGTATGGACTACAACTCTGAATTTATTACCATATCCTTTCATGTTAGGGTGATTAACACTTATTGTTTGTTTTTAAGAGTGTTCAATACTTATCCCCCTTAATCTCTCTGCTGAATTTGACACAGTGGACCATGGAATTTTATTAAACCGACTGTAGGATGTCTGTGCTGAGCGGTATAGTTCTAAGATGGTTCAAATCATTTCTGTCTGACAGAACCCAGTGTCATCTGAAAGTGTACACCTCTGCCTCTGCCACTTTGGCATGTAAAGTCTTGCAGGATTCCATCTCATCTCCCATGTTGTTTGCAGTGTATATGCTTCCAATGGAAGTTATCATAAGGCAGCATGGCCTCAGCTACCATTTTTATGCAGATGACACACAAATATACATCTCCTTCAAACCAAACTCAAGTGTTCCTGTAGAAACAGTCAATAAATGTCTTGCTGATCTCTTGGAATGAATGGTTGAACAAAACAGAAGTACTTGTGATGGTACAGATAGTATGATAACTAAGCTGCAACAAGATCAACAAATTGAATACACAAAAAGAGCAAAATGCTCAACCTGGGAACGAACAATAGTGTAATAGCTTGTTCTATGACTAGCTACCACCCTAGAAGCAACCTCTTTTTGCTCAGCATGAACCTTTCACAGAAAAAAAACTTTCCTGTAGTATATCAGTCTGATCCTAAATAAACAGTATAGTCCAGCCCCAAAATACCAGGCAATCTGAACAAAAGACATGGGAAACCCCAGACGTATGTTTTGCCCTAGTGTGGGCCTCATCAGTGAGGGGCAGCGCAGCAATATACCTCTAGGCACATTGGCAAATGGGTCCATGTCTGGTTTCCCACAATCACCCTTTGGGAGACTTACCTTGGCCTAATGGTCTTAGTATTTGATCAATTTGACATGACAGAACTACTTAATACTTCCTTAGGTTTCTATTTCAGAGACGTTTTTGGTTAGCAAGACTTGAAAGTGCTGCCACTAATGGCTTGGTTACTTGATTCTGGGCTATTTTTTTTTTTTTTTTTTTAAAAAGCTGATGTCTTACTAGTTGTTTGTAATAATATATTTTCGTCATTGTCAAGCAGCATTTCATAGGAACATCTTACAGACAGTACACCCTAGACAAGGAAATAATTATCCTACCCATGCATTTGGTACTACTATACCAGAAGTAAATTAAAAGAGTATGACAAATAAAGAAATTGTACATAATAATCAATTTCGTCTAAGTAATATCACTTAAAGAAACATAGTGCATTCAATTGTTTACAAATAATTCCTTAGCTGCTTTCGCCTGTTGAATCAGCCACCTATTCCAAAAATGTCAATACTGCAGCATTGGCTATAGAATAGCTATATAAATAAAAGGCAGCAGCAGAAATTAACTTCACATTGGGGGTGGATGAGAGAAAGCAAGTGTAGAAAAACTGGCAGCTCTCCAGGGATTCGTGGACGAGAGAAAGAGTGAGGTCAACCTCTTTAAAAGGGTGGTCCTGCACCTGCTTGTTTTATGATGAACTCTTACTAGTTGCTTGCCAGAGTAATTTGTCCCTTTGAAGGACTGACACATCTGTTTTTGTATGTCCTATGCTACACTATATGACCAAAGGTACGTGGGCACCCCTATTAGTTATTGAGTTCTGATGTTTCAGTCACACACATTGCTAACAGGTGCATACAATCTAGCACATAACCATGAACTTTCCATTGACAAAGATTTGCAGTACAATGGGTTATACTGAAGAGCTCAGGCGGCTGTTTTTCAGTGTTTGCACTATACCCTTAGTTCCAGTGAAGGGTCATCTTAATGCTACTGGATACAAAGACATTTTAGACAATTGGCTGCTTCCAACTTTGTGGCAACAGTTTGGGAAAGGACATTTTCTTTTTAAAGTTGAGAATCAATAATCAAACAAGACATCAAGTGTCAAAAGACAAATGTAGCTGAGAGTGGGGACACGCAGGTCCCCCATTCAAAAGGCACTTAGAAGTAGAGAATGGACATGCAGGTCCTAAATAGTCAAAATAACAAAACAATGATCTGTTTGTGGTCATTCAAGCATATCAGAAGGGAAATCAAAACAGTAAAAGTAGACCTGAGAGAACTGATACATTACATTCTTATTTCAATCATAGTGAGGGGGATAAGGGGAGGTTGGAAAGGGGGGTTGTGGAATCATAATCAAGTGGTTCAATCCTAATTGGGTGGAAGTGTGTTTAGTGAAAGGACATTTTCTATGCCAGCATGACTGTGCCTCTGTGTACAAAATAAGGTCCATGAAGACATAGGGCTAGATTTTAAATGGAGCGCAAAATATTGCGATATTTGCACTCAATTTAGTATTACCAGTGCACACAAATGTGCGCAAGTATTACAAACTAGGTGCAATTTGAACGCAACCTTCCATAGGCTCCAATGGGAGCCTCTTTCTCATGCCGTCAGACACTGCATGAAAAAACCTAGCGCAGCGAAGGGAGTAAGTCGAGCAGCCATGGGCAGCAAATATAAATATATACGTATATGAATATATACATATATATTCATAACAAACACACAGTCCCAATAGAGCAATTTTTTTATTGCTCTATGCAATCTTAAGGGCTATACAGGGTTCACCTCTGTTAAGACTGGAGTAGTTTCTGAGGTTTTAGTTAGACAATCCAACAGTAGTGGCATGCATCAATCAGTAAGGTGGTGCTCAACGTGTCTTAGCAATGAAAGAGGTAGCCCGCATTCTGACTTGGGTAGATCACCATCATTGCATGATTTCAACTATTCATATACCAGATGTGGACAATTGGGAAGCAGACTTCCTCAGTCGTTAGTACCTTCACCCTGATGAATGGTCTTTAAATCATGAGGTATACTGTGAATTGTTGGGGAAGGCCAGACATAGACCTTATGACTTATTGCTTGAATTACAAGCTACCTCAGTATTGCATGATTACTTGGGATCCACAAGCAGCTCTACTAGATGCACTAGTGATTTCCTGGTCATTCCATTTGATTTACACCTTTCTTCCTTTTGTTTTACTATGGATAAAAGCCAGGATAAAACAGAAAAGGGCCTCAGTGATTTTATTTGCACAAGTATGGCTTCGCAAAAACTTGGTACGCAGATCTGGTACAAATGTCCTTAAACCAGTCTCAATGTCTTCCTCTAAGCAAGGACTTTCTCTCTTAAGGTCCTTTCTTCAATCAAGATCTCAAATCTCTTAATTTGAGGGCATGGCGATTCAATGTCTAATTTTATTTCAGTGAGATTTTTTTTTCCAGATCAAGTGAGACACTGATTCAGGCCAGTAAGCCTGTTACAGGATGAATTTATCACAAAGTCTAGAAAGTTATCCTTTCCTGGTGTGTCTAAAATTACAGTTGGAACTCTCATAATTTTCAATTCCTTAATTTTTTTATTTGTAGGTTGATGTGGATAACGGTTTATCAGCAAATTCCCTTAAAGACTAAATTTCTGCCCTTTCAATCTTATATTACAAGAATATTTTGAGACTTTTTGACATTCCAGGCTTTCATCAAGATTTGGTCAAGATAAGACCAGCTATCTTGGTTTTGAGGGTTTCTTAAGGCTCAGCCATTTAAACCTATGCATAGTCTGGACATTCAACTGTTATCTTGAACGGTTCTCTCTCTCTTAGACATTTCCTCTACAGTAGAGCAAAAGTGATTTTGTGATTCTCCTTACCTGATTTTATTACTAGGATAAAGCAGTTTTAAGAGGGAACTTACGTTTTCCTTCCTAAAGTTGTTTCTTCTGAAAACATTAATTGGGAAATTTTAGTCCAATATCTCTGTCCAGTGGTATAAAAAAATTAAAAAAAAAACTAAAGAGAGATCACTTCTAAATTTGGATGTAGTTTGGGCCTTGAAATTGTATCTTTAAGTCACTCAAGAATTTAGAATTTCTTCTTCCTTGTTTATCCACCCACAAGTGGCAGAAAGCTACTCCAATGACCTTTGTTGCGTGTCTTAAAGCTTTGATTTGTATAGCGTAAATTGTTGAGGGGACGTCTCTCCCTGAATTAATTATTGCTTATTTTACTAGACAAGTTGCCACTTCTTGGGGTTTTAGAAATTAAGCTTCTATTGAACAGATGTGCAAGGCACCTACTTGGTAATTTTTTCATAGTTTCACCAATGTCTACCTTTTTGACATGTTTGCCTCTTCTGAGGCTGATTTTGGTAGGAAAGGTCTGCAGGCTGCAGTGCTTGTCCAGTACCTCTACCTGTCTTAACTGTTTTCCTTCCATATTTCATGGTCTTGTGGGCGCACAGCTTGGGTATAGGTTTCCACATGTGATGGCTCATGAACTCTCACCATCTTATGAAAGAAAAACAATCATGCTTACCTGACAAATACATTTATTTCATGATGGTGAGAGTCAACGAGACCCACCCTTCTTTTTTCCATAACAGTTGGTGACAGTACCAGTTTGCACTTACCCTGCTTTTCCTTTTCTATTGTTATTTTCTCCTTTCTCTTGGCCATATGTATAACTAAGGAATCATGGGACAGAGGTAGGGACTATGTATGTATAAATATGTATGTATAAATATAATTATTGTGCTAAAATCTAGATATCACACCACTCATATAAATGCAACTCCTTCTCTATTGAGTGAAATAAAAACTAAATATGTATAGAATGAGGGCGCTATGCAGCTTATGATATTAAATTCTCATCAATTATTTAATATATAAATGTCAGAATATACAGTTTTAAAATAGGCAGAAAAAATCTATTTGTTAGATTAAATAGGAATGTCTCCTAGTGACAGAAGTATAAATGTATAAGTGTGCAGTGAAAAATGCAATTTTGGAGTATACAGAACAACCAATTACTTAGTGCATACAAAAATATGTATCACAAGGATGTATCAGCGCATCAACAGTGAGGATTATTTTGCAGATATAAAAAAAAAGTCTTTAAAAGTTCTAACTATTTAAAAAGGGTAGTGATTCGCCACTTATTCATAGAATTTAAATGTGGAAATAGCGTTGATTCATCAAAGTTCACTGTATAGCTTAACCACCATTTGGAATTTACCACTTCATGTATATGCATCTCATGAGCAATAGATAATAAATGATGACAAATATCTCCAAAGCATCAGAGCAGAGAGGATTAAAGCTCTGTTGTGTGGGGGGTTTTACCTCCTCCTGTAGGACTAGACTTTAATCCCACAAGTGACAGCTCATGGACTCTCACCATCATGACAGAAATTAATTTATCAGGTAAGCATACATTTTGTTTTTGTGTCTGCAGATATCTGGTTTAATAGATTTAATATGTCTTTTAACTTGTGTGAATTTTAATGTTGAAAATTAAAAGTTATGTTTTAAAAGATACCATCACGTATGATTGTGAGAAACATTATTTATCTTCTTTTCTTTTGGCAATTTAGTACAGAATTAAACATGTGACTGCACAGATGTAATCAGCACGCTTCAGATATTTGCCTAAAGTAACTGTTTAAGCAAATCAATTTCTGAAGCCTTAGAATTAGCTACCTCCCAACGGGTAGGAGAGAGAGAGAGACCAGACCATTTAAAAGGGTGTTCCTGCAGGAGGATTCAAATAGAATTAACCTTTATCAGCTGCATTGAAATCCTGCTATTCCCTGCTTTTCTGTCATTTTACACCAAGTCTCTCTTTTTGGTACGTGAATTAAGGCCCTGCATTGAAATCCTGCTATTCCCTGCTTTTCTGTCATTTTACACCAAGTCTCTCTTTTTGGTACGTGAATTAAGGCCCTGCATTGAAATCCTGCTATTCCCTGCTTTTCTGTCATTTTACTCCAAGTCTCTCTGTGTATATAATATATATATTGAGCACATGAATTTAGGCTGTTAAAATTAAGTCCTGCATTTTTTGTAATGATTTTTCCCAATGTCTGAATTCTAATGTCTAGTTAATTGCCATGTGATGCTCACTCCTTCTCAATACTTGCTATAACTCTAAAATTTATAGTTTTCTTATGTCACAGTTTTAACCCCCTCCAAATTTTATTGTCTGTTTACTTAACTCATCTCACCCTGACCAGACTCTAACATTCCAATTGGCCTTACCAGCTGTTTTTGATTAGCAATCTGCATTGAAATCCTGCTATTCCCTGCTTTTCTGTCATTTTACACCAAGTCTCTCTTTTTGGTACGTGAATTAAGGCCCTGCAGAAATCCTGCTATTCCCTGCTTTTCTGTCATTTTACACCAAGTCTCTCTTTTTGGTACGTGAATTAAGGCCCTGCATTGAAATCCTGCTATTCCCTGCTTTTCTGTCATTTTACACCAAGTCTCTCTTTTTGGTACATGAATTAAGGCCCTGCATTGAAATCCTGCTATTCCCTGCTTTTCTGTCATTTTACACCAACAGGCCCATTTATCAAAGGGCTTGCGGACCTGATCCGACACTGCGGATCAGGTCCGCTAGACCTCGCTAAATGCGGAGAGCAATACGCTCTCCGCATTTAACATTGCACCAGCAGCTCACAAGAGCTGCTGGTGCAACGCCGCCCCCTGCTGACTCGCGGCCAATCGGCCGCCAGCAGGGAGCTGTCAATCAACCCGATCGTATTCGATCGGGTTGATGTCCGGCGATTCCTGTCCGCCTGTTCAGCGCAGGCGGACAGGGTTATGGAGCAGCGGTCTTTAGACCGCTGCTTCATAACTTGTGTTTCGCCCTTCAAGCTCCGTACGGAGCTTGATAAATGGGCCTGCTTGTCTCTCTTTTTGGTACGTGAATTAAGGCCCTGCATTGAAATCCTGCTATTCCCTGCTTTTCTGTCATTTTACTCCAAGTCTCTCTGTATATATATATATATATATATATATATTGAGCACATGAATTTAGGCTGTTAAAATTAAGTCCTGCATTTTTTGTAATGATTTTTCCCAATGTCTGAATTCTAATGTCTAGTTAATTGCCATGTTATGCTCAGTCCTTATCAATACTTGCTATAACTCTAAAATTTATAGTTTTCTTATGTCACAGTTTTAACCCCCCTCCAAATTTTATTGTCTGTTTACTTAACTCATCTTACATTGACCAGACTCTAACATTCTAATTGGCCTTACCAACTGTCTTTGATTAGCAATTAATTCAAAGTGAACATTTTATAAGTGAGGCACTAATTTTTAAGAATTATACAAGGATTGGGCAAGGGGCAAGACACAAGGCAAGTACTCTTGTAATACTATGTTTTATGTATCTCATTGTATCCTTTTGCAAGTGCTGCTGTAACACTGTGTCTTATGTGTTTACTTGGTTCCCACTTTCATAATAATGGTCAATATCTTCATATTCCTTTTTGCTACCTCTTGTCTCTATAACAAACTACATTACTCACTTACTCCTTCTCCCTCTCCACCTGCACTGTTCATTAGCCCATCTCTCTTATACTCATCTTACTTTTGTACTCATGAACTTTACCTATTCCTAAATACTCTCTCTCCCCCCTGCACTTCAGCCAAACAACAGTCTCATTACTGCAAATCTGCTTCTCATCTCATGTCACTCTCCCTCTTGCTCATACTAGCTGCTGGCGACATCTCCCCTAATCCTGGTCCCTCACAACCTCCTAGCCTTTCGCATCCTTGTGTGCCTTTCAATAGACTTCATAAACTAAACTCTGGTAACCTTAACCGCATTCCTCTTACATCTAAAAACCCCTCCCCCTTCATTTGTTCACTCTGGAACTCTCGCTCTGTTTGCAACAAGCTCACTTCTATCCATGATTTCTTTATCTCCCACTTTCTTAACCTTCTGGCTCTTACAGAAACCTGGCTCTCTGCTTCAGACACAGCATCCACTGCTGCACTGTCACATGGGGGTCTCCATTTCAGCCACACTCCTAGGTCTGGCAATAGACAACGAGGTGGTGTTGGTATTTCCTCTGGTTGCACCTTCCAACAAATACAGCCCTTCTCTTCACTCACATTTTCTTCATTTGAAGCACACATGATTTGGTTATTCTCTCCCCTCTCTTTATGTGTTGCAGTCATATACCGCCCCCCTGGCTCCCCAACTCAATTTTTAGATCACTTTGCTGCCTGGCTTCCTTATTTCCTTTCCTCAGACACCCCTGCCCTCATTCTTGGCGACTTTAACATCCCTCTTGACAATCCCAATGCCTCCTCTGTAATACTACTTCTTCAACTGACTTCCTCTTTCGGCCTGTCACAATGGACTGACTCTCCCACTCACAAAGATGGTCATTCCCTTGATCTGATTTTCACCTATCGATGCACTCTTTCAAATTTAACAAACTCCCCTTTTCCTCTCTCTGACCATCATCTCCTAACTTGCAACATCACTTCCCTACCTACAACTCCCCCTCCCTCTACCCCTCACACCAAACTTCACAGAAGCACTAAGTCACTAGATCTGCATCAGCTCGCTAGCTCTCTCAAACCTCTCCTCTCATCCATCACCTCCTTTTCCTGCCCTGACCAATCTATCTGCCAGTATAATTCCACCCTTACATCGGTCATTGACACTCTGGCCCCTCCAACCTTAGCTCAGAAACCACACTCTCATCCTCAGCCCTGGCATACTCCTCTGACACGATACCTACGCAGATGCTCCCGTACTGCTGAGCGACACTGGAGGAAATCTCGGAGTTCAGCTGACTTTCTTCACTACAAGTTCATACTGAACTCCTACTATTCTGCCCTTAATCTTTATAAGCAACAATATTTTTCTAATCTCATCTCTACTCTTTCCTCTAACCCTAAACGTCTGTTCTCCACGTTCAACACTCTTCTCCGCCCACCCCCACCTCCTAGCACAACCTCTCTCTCAGCTCAAGATTTTGCAAGCCACTTCAAAAACAAAATTGACTCCATCAGAAGTGAAATCAGCTCTCAACATACTTCCAATCTCCCACCCCCTCAAAAGCTCACAATCACCCAAAACCCAAAAATGCAGCTCTTTTGCCCGTTAATGAGGATGAAGTTTCTGCCCTTATACTGTCCTCCCACCTCACTACCTGTCCCTTCGACCCCATCCCCTCACAGCTACTCCCCTCCCTCTCTTCTACCCTCACCCCCATACTCACACACATTTTCAACCTCTCCCTCAGCACTGGTATTTTTCCCTCATCTCTAAAATATGCACTGGTCACACCTATCCTCAAAAACCTTCCCTTGATCCAACCTCCCCTTCCAAATACCGCCCTATTTCCCTACTCCCTCTTGCCTCAAAGCTCCTCGAAAAGCTAGTTTACGCACGTCTATCCCATTTTCTTACACTAAACTCTCTTCTTGACCCACTGCAATCTGGATTTCGTTCCCATCACTCTACAGAGACAGCAATTGTCAAGGTTACCAATGACCTACTTACAGCAAAATCCAAAGGCCACTTCTCTCTGCTTATCCTCCTTGACCTGTCTGCAGCCTTTGACACTGTTGACCACCCTCTTCTGCTCCAAACCCTCCAATCCTTCGGCATCTGTGACACAGCTCTCTTGTAGTTCTCTTCCTATCTGACTAACCGTACATTTAGTGTAGCCTTCTCCAGGGCATCCTCTGCCCCGTTACCATTTTCTGTTGGGGTACCTCAAGGCTCTGTCCTTGGTCCCCTTCTCTTTTCAATCTACACGTCGTCACTAGGTTCCTTAATAAAGTCCCATGGGTTTCAATACCATTTGTATGCCGATGACACCCAAATCTACCTCTCTGCCCCAGACCTACCTCCTTCCTTACTAACCCGTGTCACTAACTGTCTTTCTCACATCTCATCTTGGATGTCCTCTCACTACCTTAAGCTAAATCTCTCCAAAACTGAACTCCTTATTTTTCCCCCTTCTTCCAATGTCTCCACCCCCAAAAAATTCTATAACTGTTGATAATTCCATCATTACCCCTACCCCGCACACCCGATGTCTTGGGGTCACACTTGACTCAGATCTTTCCTTCACTCCTCACATTCAGTCCTTGGCTAAAGCCTGCTGCTTCCACCTTAAAAACATTGCTAAAATTAGACATTTCCTTACACAAGATACAACCAAGATTTTAATCCACTCTCTCATCCTTTCCCGCCTCAACTACTGCAATTCCGTCCTCTCTGGTCTACCTAGCTGCCGCATAGCTCCTTTACAATCCATTATGAATGCCTCTGCCAGGCTCATCTTCCTTACTCGTCGCTCTTCATCTGCTGCACCTCTCTGCCAATCCCTTCACTGGCTTCCTTTTGCCTCTAGGATTAAACATAAAATCCTCACCCTGACATATAAAGCTCTCAACTGCACTGCTCCCCCCTACATCTCAGAACTTGTCTCTAGATACTCTCCCTCCCGTCCCCTTCGATCAGCTCAGGATCTCTTCCTCTCTTGTTACTTCCTCACATTCATGTTTACAGGACTTCTCCAGACTGGCCCCCATCTTGTGGAATTCCCTGCCTCGCTCCATAAGACTCTCCCCTAACAGCTTCAAGCACTCCCTAAAAACTCTACTATTCAGGGATGCATACAACCAACACTAACCTTTCCTAATGCCATTGCTTTCCCCTTGAACCCCTTAGATTGTAAGCCTATGGGCCCAGCTGTTTACAGTTCGCTTCAAAAGAGCCGACTACAACAGTGAAACTCTCGGCAGGGCCCTCTACCCACTTCTACACAACAAAAGGGTGAGCGCTAATAAATAGCTAGTGATAACCTCAATGCATAATGTGCAAACAAATGACAGTTGAAATAAACTAACATCATATAAAATTTTGGGGATATACATTATGAATTACAAATGTTGAAATATAAAATAATTTGGAATATGTTGTTGATGATGAACTGTATATGGTAGGAAAAATGCTGTGAATATATCATACATTGTATAATATGAATGTGAAAGAATGTTTTATATTCATGATTACATTGTTTCCACATGTTTAGAGAATTATTAGGTGGATATGAAATGCAGTATATGAATTGCTATATAGATTTTCACTTTATACCTTTGTTTTATTTTAACACACTAGACTGATACCTTTGCAAATAAACACTGAAACAGTCAGGTTTTGAAGGTTACCAATTAAGGGTACACACCCTTAGGATAGAGAGGAAAAATGTTAGTTAGCACTAGATAGTAGGTATATAAAGCAGGGAAAAATATGCCTGAGGAAACGGCGTATGAGCCGAGAAACGCGTTGCATTTACAGGGGGCTTGATTGTATGCCCCTAGTTCACTCCTTTGTATATGCATTTTAATTTGTTTTTAATAAATAGAACTTTTTAATTTTTAAAAAATACTCTTGTGAGTGATTTTTCCTGCCTGCACCTGCTTGGAGTGGAACATAGAAACATAGATAGATATTGACGGCAGATAAGAGCCATAGGCCCAGCAAGTCTGCCCCACCTTACCTAACAGTATAAACTTATCTAGTTCGTAGGATAGCCCTATGCTTGTCCCATGCATTTTTAAAGTCCCCCACAGTGTTTGTTGCTACTACCTCTTGAGGAAGTTTATTCCATAAATCAATCACTCTTTCTGTAAAGAAGTGCTTCCTCAAATTACTCCTGAATCTACTACCCTTTAGCTTGAGCTCATGACCCCTTGTTCTTGAATTTTCCATTTTATGTAAAATACCCACAGCCTCAGTTTTACTAAACCCTTTAATGTACTTGAAAGTTGCTATCATATCATGAACCTAACACACTGAAGTCTGCCACTTTTGGATATTGCATCCTAAGGAAAAGTCCCTTTTAATATACCAGCTTGCTCCTACTAGCACATAAGTGTGCTCATCTAATATGTGAGTACCCAATCTTTCTTTGTGCTAAGTCAAACACCATATC
Source organism: Bombina bombina (assembly GCF_027579735.1). Taxonomy (NCBI): domain Eukaryota; kingdom Metazoa; phylum Chordata; class Amphibia; order Anura; family Bombinatoridae; genus Bombina; species Bombina bombina. The sequence continues at coordinate 1,022,456,698 of NC_069499.1, read as the reverse complement.
CTTTGTGATCTGCACACTTTGGTGCTTTTCCTGTGTTTTATCTTTCTACTACAGTGAATGACTGATATCCTCTGTGGGTGAGCTGTCAAACCTGATAAAATCTGCAGCCTGTGCCTACAAGCACATAGGTGTGCTCCAGAGCCTTGTGAGTACCCATTTGGCTTTTTTCTGTGGCTTTATGCTTATTTGATGATACTACACATGAGGCGCCGCTTTGTTTTGTCTTTTATTTAGCCCCTCTACCCACTTGACCCCTACAAAAACTATCCTGTACACCGACTATGTTTACAGCGCTGCGTAATCTGTTGGCGCTCTACAAATACCTGATGATGATGATGATAATAATAATAATCAGCTGCTTGCATGAATACACTGGCCCTTTAATTGTTTCACTATTACAGTGTGGGTTTAGCAAGCAAAATATAACAATATATATGCATGATACACAGTGAGCTTTATTCATCATATGTTTAACTATAGGTGAAATAAGCAAGTTCCAACTTAATTTTATTGGGTTTATTTATCAAAACTTTAGACAATGACATAGCACATTAAGATATATAGTGGTCATGAATGTATCATATATAGACTGCAACATAATAGCTTACATTGTCAGATAATTTAAACATAAAAGTGTGATTTGAAAAAAAATCTTTTTTTTTTTATTATGGTGAAATATGATTTCTGAATAAATAAATTAAATTGTAGGTATACTCCTTGAATTGTATCGCTATTTACTGGAAGCAGAAACTCATAATCAGGTAGTTAAAGGGCTGTTTAACTCTAAATGTAAATCCACATACAATATTTAAAATTATGCTTTAAAAAACAAACAAAAAAAAAACGTTTTAATATTCTCCACAGATAATTTTGCCAGATGGGGGGGGATTAATACTTAATATTTCATGTTATTTATAATGGTCACTTAAAGGAACAGTCTAGTCAAAATTAAACTTTCATGATTCAGATAGGGCATTCAATTTTAAGCAACTTTCAAATTTACTTTTATCATCAAATTTGCTTTGTTCTCTTGGTACTCTACTCTTTGTTGAAAGCTAAACCTAGGTAGGCTCATATGCTAATTTCTAAGCCCTTGAAGCCCATCTCTTATCAGCTAGACAGTGCTAGTTCATGTGTGACATATAGATAGCAGTGTGCTCACTCCTGTGAAGTTATTTATGAGTCAGCACTAATTGGATAAAATGCAAGTCTGTCAAAAGAACTGAAATAAGGGGTCAGTCTGCTGAGGCCTAGCTACAAGGTAATCACAGAGGTAAATAGTATATTAATATAACTGTGTTGGTTATGCAAAACTGGGGTAATGTGTAATAAAAGGATTATTATCTTTCTAAACAATACAAAATCTGGAGTAGACTGTCCCTTTAAGCTATCCAAAGTACAAATTAATTGCATGATATTATGCTAATTTTGTAATGAACGCTGTAATGAAAAACTTTAATATTAGCTTCAGCTTAATATTGGTTTACATTTTAGCTAGGTGGTGTGACCATTAAATTGGTCCTGGGGAGAACACTGCTTTCATTTCATTTGCCTGGAATTTAACTCAGGAAACTGCAATTTTAAAGCAAGTATGATGTGAGTGGTACATGTGCCATTAAAACACTGCACCTTCTCAGTGAGTCCGCAGTGACTTGTATTTTCACTGACGCAATATATACCACGTCAGCTCTCAGAGCGGGCATGGTGTTTAAAGGGACATTAAAACACTGCACCTTCTCAGTGAGTCTGCAGAGATTGTATTTTCACTGACGCAATATATACCACGTCAGCTCTCAGAGCGGGCATGGTGTTTAAAGGGACATTAAAACACTACTTTTCATGAGCATAGTACTGAGGCTATTTCCCGCCTCCCTCTAGGGTGCACTGTGGCCCAGCATGTGTATTTATACTGCATTGACAATTTTTTAAAAATCACACTTTATCTGTATATACCATCTGTCTGTTTTCCTTTGATTAGCAACTACTCATTCATTATAGAGCTCTGCATAATAGATATATACATTGTGCAGAAAGTATAGGACATAAAAAAGCTCAATGTATTGTAAAATGAGCACTTTATACTGGAATTAAATAACCATTAGTTAGATGTGGTGTGAGTGCCTTGCATTGAGGTGCATAGAGCAGTCCTGCTATGACAAGAACTTGTGGGAAGATGATACAGGTCTCAGCTTGTGCTCTCATCTCTTCTTCTTTGTCTCCTTCTTTTGTTTTTTTCCAACTACAGCGGCTGGCATTTTGTTTTTTTTCTGCGTTTCAGTGTTTCGTGTTTCTGGAATATCAGAATCCTGTGAATGGAGATGTGGACAAATTACTGGTGCATCCTACAACTGAGATAATAAAATATTTCCATCAGTTTTAATTTACTCCTATTATCAATTTTTCTTCATTCTCTTGCTATATTTATTTAAAAAGCAGGAATGTAAAGCTTAGGAGCCGGCCCATTTTTGGTTCAGAACATGGGTTACACTTGCTTATTGGTGGTTAAATGTAGCCACCAACAAAGCAAGCGCTATCCAGGGAGCTGAACCTAAAATGGTCGTCTCCTAAGCTTTACATTCCTGCTTTTTTTTTTTAAATAGAGATAGCAAGAACGAAGAAAATTTGATAATAGGAGTAAATTAGAAAGTTGCTTAAAATTTCATGAAAGAAAAAAAAATTGTGTTTAAAGGGACAGTAAACATAGGATTTCAGAAATCATTTTACTAAATGTCTTATGCAACTATGACAGTCTAGCGGTATCTCACAATAAAAAAACATTTATAACATATATAAAACAGACCGCTAACCTTACATGTAGGGAGTAAACACTGACCGCCCAGTACTTCTTATGTATATAGAATTTTTACCATGCTTCTTAAACCTAACCAATCCCCTGTATATCGATCGCGCAGCTCCTTGAGTGTCAGGGGCGCGCGTTCTTTGATTGACAGGGATTGCTGAAGACATACTGGGCTTGCAAACCAGTCTTTAGCATATCGCGTTAAAACGCATGCGCAGTTTGAGTAGCTGGCGAGAAACACTTGACAGACAGAAGCTTGTGAACGAGCAGTAATGGGAGAAACAGGGAAGTTTGTAGCCCTTCCTATGGGATGAACCGTTAGCCGATAAAACACCACCAGAGCAGGAGCGGCTTGGTGGGCAGTGAGTGAGGACTTCCATAACAGTTATTTTCAGTAACTTCAAAATGTTATAACTTAATTTTTTTAAAGTTTACTTAAAAAACTAAAATAGTATAGTGATAAGAACATTAGTGTCTGCCTATATGTGAAACATAAAATAGCAAGATTTACTGACACTTTAATATCCCTTTAAGCCACTAAAACTTCTGATTAGTTACATTAAAAAAAAAAAAAGTATAAACCAGCTATAAAGCTAGACTTTGCCTTTTGGTCTCTCTAAGGGGTGTGACAGCATATGTGCGTATGCCTCTGAAAAACAATAACTTTCACTAGAAGCATTTTTGCTAATCGAAGTAAAGTCTAAATATGCTTCTATTTACAATTTATATGCACCCATACACATTTCAGTTTGACCTTTCTATCCCTTTAAAGTATATAAATAAATACATTTCAAGTGAATGTAAATTTTGATGCTAAAGTGCCAGATTTTTAAAACTTTGATTAAAAACAGGGGCACTTTAATTCATCAAAATTTACATTTCACTCCTGTTGTGAAAAAAGACTTACCTTTTAAACTTCACAGCAGCTCCAGCTTCCTCCGGTCTCACAAGCCATTTCTGATGTCAGAAATGATTGATAGGTCATCCTCCAATCACAGCTGCCCCCCCGGGGGAATCAGTGTCTGATTCAACGCTGTGATTGGAGGAAGCTGGATGCCTCATTTTAGACCCAGGAATAGGCTTTGAAATGGGTGGAGGAAGCTGGAGCTGCTGTGAAGTTTAAAAGGTAAGTTTTTTTTTTCACAACAGGAGTGAAATGTAAATTTTGATGAATTAAAGTGCCCCTGTTTTTAATCGAAGTTTGAAAAACCGTGCACTTTAGCATCAAAATTTACATTCACTTTAAGTTTCATTCATACAAACATGCACCGACACCTGTGTTTGTAGTTGCTTATAAGCATTATAACCCTTTATGAAATGTCAGAAATATGTTTAAAGCAGTTGAGGAAGCAAAAGGTGAACGTTCTACTCCAGTACATTTATACATAAAATGCAGGTGTCTAAACCAAGCTCACCATGTCCTGTGACTTGCCCCCAGGGAAGATTATAGCCAATATGCAGATCAGTTGGAAGATGGCTCCACCGAAAAGCCCATAGCGAAGAAACATTTCAAGGAGGCCAGCCTCCGGAATGTCAGGAGGGGAAAGGTCTAGAGACTCAGGCATGGCGCTAGGTACCCTCCCTAGAAGAGAGAAGGAATGCATTATATTCTACGGATAAATGGGTACTAAATCATGTGAACAAATCAAAATGACTAATAATGGAAAATCGCCATTTCTTTAAACCACTGGTTAACAACTCTGTCATATAATAAATTATATATTTTGGACCACACTAAAATGTTCGATGGGGAATGAGCTCATTAAAAAAAAAAAAAAAAAGTTTAGTAAAGTAGCCACTAAATTCGCCTTAAAATACTCTTAGCAGAAATAGTGATTTGCAAAACAAGACTTGCCAGGTCTAAGCTGTCAAATGTGTATAAATTGTGCAAAATGGCACGTGGAACCAGTAAATAATGTTATAATTCTGATGTTTAACTAAACCACAGTCTTTTTTAAACTGTGCTCAGTAATTAGTTTACTAACATGACACAAAATATTAATGTTATTGGTATTTTACATGCATTTTTTTTAAAGTTGCAAGTAATTAAAAATATCATCCATGGATCCTCCCCAAGAGAACATGCAGCATATCTGCAAAAAGAACAGGATACACGCAGGAACTATTAGCACTTTTGCTATGCAGCGCTGCTTCACATCAGGCTGTTTTCTCAAACAGTGCTGTGCTCAGCAGGAGTGTGAAAGTTTTCCTTATCACAGTGCAGACAGAGCGAAGCATTGTTTGAAGAGAGCAGTGATGTAAAGCGGCCTGCAAAGCTGTGACTCCTGAATGTAAAGACATTCTTGTGAGCAATGCACCTTTTTTAATACTAAATTTTTTAAAAACTTTAAATTTATTTTTGTTCTCTGCAGCTAATTTGCAATACAATTTTCAACTGCTGCAATATAATATAAAACTTTAAAAATTGCTTTATTCATTTATTATATTAATATTTATTATCAACACAATGAAAGGAAGCTGATGCTAATTACTGTGTAACTGTCTAATTTAAAAAAGGATTTAATTTGTATGACCTGCAGAAATTTTTGTAACTAAAAAATCTCATCGCATTAATTGAAGAAAAGTTCTGCCTTTGGGTGGATCCTAAACTATTACATTATAAATCCTAAATATTACATGTAAATGATGTAATGTATTTCTAGAAATGCCCCTGGATCACATGGTTCCACATCAGTCGTGCGACTAGTGCTGCTGATTAGATCAGTGGCAGTTTCCTCTCTGGACCAGCAGTGCTCTGAGTCCGGAGGCGGAACTTTTTCTGTGTGTTTAAAGGGACAGTCAACACTTGCGGTAACATTATTTGATATAGAAAAACAAAAAAACGAAGATCCGCCTGCACTATACCCCTTCTGCTTTGCCGCCTTGCTTCTTGTACTAATCCCCGTCGATAACTTCTCTAATACCAGGTAAATATGGCAGCCGAACTCCCCCCACCGTTACGTAGCTACCTTCTTCTTAAAATGATTAGCAAATCAGAATCCAATCCTTGGTCAGAAATTGCATGCACTTGGGGGTTAAACACACAGTAGAAATGCTGCTTGGGCCCAAACGGAAACTTCCTCTGATCCAATCAGCACCACTAGTCAAATGACTCAGATGTAAAACTAGTGCTGCTGATAGGAATAACGGCAGAACTTCTACTGAGTGCTTAACTCCTTTGCGGAGGTTATTAGTCTTAATATTACATGCGCAAAATAATTTGAGAATGTAATTTTCCTACTTTTATGGCCCTTTAAAAGAGTATTTCTCCAATACTGGGGTAACAATATGTATTAAGTTATATGTACTACTTAAAAACCCATTATTTTTTAGCAAAAAAATCTATTTAATAGTGGAGTATTTTCATCCTATTTCAGTAGATTTATAGCTGCACTTTATTTTAACATGCTCTGGGGCAAAAATATGTAAGTTAAACTGATATATATATAGAACCCATAACATAATATGCAAGTGGACACTCTGATATGACATAAATATATTGGTCTGCATTACAAATACATATCTGTCCTTCCAAAGCTGCACACATTACATGCCAGGAAGGAACACACAAACGCACACAGGTAAATAAGATGTACACATACAGTAAATGTAAAACGAAAACCTTGCATATAGTGATGACTTAACTGATGACAGAAACATAAATTGGTCTATGCGTCTCTCTACAAAACTGCGGAGATACTACAGTTACTAGGATCGTATACTCGTCGTGGGTGTACAGAATAAAATAGGATAGAGCTGTGATGTTGGCCGGTAACTTGGGGTATATTAGAGGCTCGTGTTTGAATGAATAAACAACATGAGAGCGCAGGTAACATACATATAACAACAAACACAGAACTCACAGACAATAGAGATCCACAGAAGACAACCCCGGAATAAAAGCGTCTAGTCGGATGTGACGTTAGAAAATGACTCCTCCCCATATAACAAGGAATAATACAATTGTGATTAGCAATATAAAATGGTCCAAAACGATACTCATGTGTAGCCAAATTAAAATAACGACATATAAAAAAAAAAACACGCGTATTTTAACACTTTAAATTACACTCTCAAAATTACAAACAATGGATGTTTTAATACGATAATGTTCCTGAGCATCTAGGAACATTAATTGCCACAATGTAATTACCCACAAAAATACATTTTTTTTTTTTTTAAATTTGTCTGCTTTTGTTGTGAAATACCTATGTTCCTGCAGATTTCTGCAAAGTAATTACACAAACTAATTTAAAGCCCTTAAAAGGACATTAAAGTCAAATTTAAACTTATGTTTTTCAGATAGATCATGCAATTCTAAACATTTTTCCAATTTACTTCTATTATCCTTGTTTTGTTCTCTTGGTATCATTTGTTGTAAAGGACTGTAAAGCATAACTAAAAACTAAGGCTCTAGTGCTGCAATGCATTGTTGGGAATTTGCTGGTGATTGGTAGCTGCACATATATGCCTGTTGTCATCACCAGATAGGTTCGGCTAGCTCTCAGTAGTGCATTACTGCTCTGAGCCCGCTCTTCAACAAAAAAAAAAACAAGAGTACAAAGCAAATTTGGTAATTAAGTAAATTGCAAAGTTGTTTGAAATTGCATGTTCTGTGTGAATCATGACCATTTAATTTTGACTGTACTCAGACATCCCAACCTGCAAAAACCCATTTCAGGAAGGTGGCTTCACCCGCTACTGCACCGACCCCCTCCCAGTTATATATTGGACACCTTGAAACCCTAAATAAGATAGACTTATCATTAAAGTAGATTCCCACTAAAGTCACATTAAAAAAAATAGCTTTATTGCACAACCACATACAACAAACCTATTTTTCAGTGATCGTACGCTTGTTGAATGCTTAAATATTTTAGAATACAAAGTTTAATTACGTGCAGTAAATAAGGTAGTGTTTGTGTTTTTATTTTATTGAAATCAGTGGGGGGGGGGGGGGCTTTTTGGTTATGGATGCATGCTCTGAAGGTTCTATAACATCCCAGCAACTAAAGGCATTCCTTAAAGAAACACTTTTCCGGATTTCGGCCACATTGGATCATGGTACTTGGCGTTTCAGGGAGATTGCATTCCATTTGCTGGCATCAGGGAGCCGCTATTACGATCAGGGAGACTCCCTGAACTTCAGGGAGAGTTGGGATGTCTGATGTACTACCCCTTATTGTCAATAGCAAAAATAAGACCAGTACTGCAAATTCCAATAGGTTTTCTATAGATATTTCCCTGAATTGTCTGTTGATTTACCAGAGCTGATCAGTATTAAATCCTTTTAAAAAAAAAAACGTGTTTAGATTTTTACTATGCACTCCTTTATTGATATGCCTATATTAAAGTGATTTTAATGTCTCCTTTATAACCTGCATAACCAGACATCTCAACTTTTAAAATTATTTCATAGTGTGTAAGAATTTGCACATCTGATGTTAAATAATTGGTAGATACATCGTTAGGCAATGGAAATGTCATGGTTTTTTCCCTGTTTTGTTTGCCATGTGCTGCTGGCAGCCATTTTACTTACCTCTCTTCCTGACTATGGTGCATTGTGGGGGATGCTGCTCATTTCCTGCACTTCCTTTTATGGCCAGACTGGTGTGCATCAGCCGTGTGAGACAGGATGCAGTCTCAGAATTGTGATGTCATCACTTATTTAAAGGGCCTCTGTTCAGTATGCTTTGCCTTTGCGTTGTCTCAGACCTGTTTGTGAGAGTTCCTGTGTATTACCTGGTTGCCTGACGTCCTTCCTGGTTCCTGATCCCTGGCTTGTTCCTGACTCTGCTGTTTTCCTTGTTGCTGATTCCGGTTCGTCTGACTATTCGCTTTGGCTCCTGACTCGGCTCGTCTTACTACCAGCTCTGGTTTTGACTCCTGGCTTGCTATTTGACTTGTGGACTTTTTATTATTTTTTGCTATTAATAAAGGTGTGATTATTTTTGCACTTTTCGTCTCAGTCTGATTCCTGGCACCCTGACAGGAAAACACAATGCTATATTCTGAAACTGTCCTAAGAATTACAGAATCCAAAATAAAAGAAACCAGCACTCCATGAATACATAGTCCAACAATATACATAAAGGGATAGGGTACATGTTCCCAAGGCTTCCTCAGTAAGCCTGAAAATCCACAAAACAGATAGGAAACACACTCCAGTGAATCAGGATGTGAAACTTTATTAGCCAATGTGAGATGTCCTAATAATTAATAAGCTTAAACCTCTGAGGGAAATATGGACAGACTCTGTGGGCCTTTGACAAACTTTCCAACATTTCCCATTTTCTTCTGGGATTGGGAAATGAGGAATGGCATGTTTTTTTGTAGGTGGAACCTCGATTAGAGTAACAGAGCTGCAGGATGTTCGGTGGACAGGGTTGGTTGGACCATGGGCAGAGTTAGATAAACGATAGGTATGGGCTGGGCCAGTCTCGGCTTTCACTCTGGAAACTAGGACCTGAAGGGAAAGCTGTGGTAGAGACAGTAATGCAGAGCTCCCAAACCCTGACAATCTCACTATCTGCAGGACCATTGGGAGCTTCTGGTTATTTCTTGATATCAAAACCTTATGTTTCAATGGCTGTTTATGTTCTATGATACAACTGCCATTTTTCAAATGCTTATAAATCTTAAATGGCTGAACAAATTTTGCTGACATTTGGTTTATCTTGCGCCAGAAGTAGGGTTGCCATCTGACATTTTACCAGTATGGCTTGCATTTTTAAGGTTTAGGTAAGTCTAAATGATAAAGAATTAATATTGAAATAAAGTCCATGTTATTGTGAAGCCTACAAGTGTGTGGGATCTAATCTTATATAAATGATCATTTGCAATCAGTCCTAGAAGCTTTAGCTTCTGAGCTATTCTGTATAATTACACTGTTCAACAACAAAAACATATCTTTAATATATTTCCTTACTAAAAATAGTCATACTTTACTAATTTCGGGTCAAGAAAAACTAATATGACTTCAGAATGTTTTTTATTAGCTCTAGTATTTGAGATACAGTACTTGCACTTCCGTAATATAGTCATAGTGAAAAGCAATATCACAAAAATCTGATATTTTCTTGAAACAACATAAATTAAAGATGTTTCAAACGCAAATAACAACACAAAACGAAAATAATACAGCTGAAACAGTGGCCTATTCACAAGAGCACCTTCTCTTTGCTTGTCGCTTGTACTCCTCTTCTTGGGCAACTCTTGTCACTGTCCAACAGTAGTGAGCCATAGAAGCATTCCACGCACCCTGATATCTTCTTTCCATTAATGAAATGTCTTGGTGGAACCGCTCACCGTGCTCATCATTCCCTGCACTGCAGTTGTCGGGAAAAAAGTCCAGATGAGAGTCGACAAAAAGTGGATATTGAATGACATGTCGCAGCCATATTGATGATACTTTTCTAGAAGGTAGTTCACAAGCTCAGCATAGTTTCCAGCTCTTCGGTTACCCAAGAAGCCATGCACAACACCTTTAAAAGTGTCCCAAGACTCTTTCTCATTACCCTTGAGGACTCCCATGAAGTTTTCATCCGTAATAAGTTCACAAACTTGCAGACCAACAAAGATTCCTTCCTTAACTTTAGCTTCACTCAGCAGTGGAAATTTTCCTCTCAGGTACTTGAAAGCTTCTCCATCCTTGTTTTTCCCCTTTGCAAAGTTCTTCATGAACACATTTACGTGGCATCCTAGGCCTTTAATGTAAAGCATAATCACAAAACTGAAAACAATGAAAGGAACACTCTAACCTTCAGTTCATGCATGCTATACACAGACAATAAACAAAACAAGGCCTACAATGACTCATCATTCTTGTACTCAGGTTTGCTAGGCCACTATAATTCAACAAGAACTATAAAAATGGCTCTATAGGGGGCGCTTAATGATAGAATACATAAAACATACAAGGTGAAACAAAGTATATACAGATAATGATACACAACAATAACCCTAGTCACAGGATATAATGAACTCCCATATATTGTCAGTTCATCAGGGGTTAAAGCTCCTGGACTCCCATGTATTGTCAGTTCATCAGGGGTTAAATTTCCTGTAGCAATTTCAGGATCACAGTGGCTGCACTCCTCTTCACACAAATGTAGTGGAATAAAACAACAGCATCTGCAAATATAAGAGAGGTGCCTCATGTGTGTATCAGTCACCAAATAGACAAATCAGATAGAAAATATCAAACACAGGGTACTCACATTTCCATAGAGCACCCTTATGTGCTAGTAGACACAGGCTGATAGTATAAAGGTGTGTCAGCTCACCTCCTCCCGACAGCTGCACGTAGTCCAGGAACAGCTCAAACACACTCACAGTGATGAACCAAACAGTAGGCCCAACACATATGTGCACCTGGCAATTAGGGTTTGTAAACACTGTTGTAGTTTAAAAACTGATTTATTAAAACCGTATATAAAATTCAAACAATACAGTGTTAAAAGCTGGTGGATATGCACAGTCTGTACCCCAAGATATGCAACGCGTTTCTCAGCAGTTACGCTGTTTCCTCAGGCATAACAAACCCTATACTGATACACTTAATTGAATCAACAGTCATACCGCTTTAACCTGAAAGTTAGTCGAACTTTTGCAACCCACCCTATCCCTAGCTGGATTCAAGTAGTTACTAACTACATATTGTTTTATGCGCTACTGAGTTTTCTCTTTTGTATGTTTGCTATCCTATCAAATCAGATTCTGAGAGCACAGGTGTAATGAACATGTCATCTAATCGCTAACAGTCTTTAGCTGTAGTGTCACAGAACAGTGTTAGATCTAAAATATGTCTACATTATGTAATACAATCAATCAATCAGTTGGGATTGAGTGATTGTGTTATATAATGTAGACACATTTTTAGATCTAACACTGTTTTCTTTTTGTATGTCTGAGGAAGGGGCTAAACCCCCGAAAACGTTCACATTTAAGGAATAAAGTTATTAATAAGTGCTGGTGAGTGCACTCTCTATTATTTATTATATATATATATATATATATATATATATATATTCCCACAAAAGTGAGTACACCCCTCACATTTTTGTAAATATTTCATTATATCTTTTCATGTGACATCACTGAAGAAATTACACTTTGCTACGCTGTAAAGTAGTGAGTGTATAGCCTGTATAACAGTGTAAACTTGGTGTCACCTCAAAATAACTCAACACACAGCCATTAATGTCTAAACCGTTGGCAACAAAAGTGAGTATACCCCTAAGTGGAAATGTCCAAATTGGGCCCAAAGTGTCAATATTTTGTGTGGCCATCATTATTTTCCAGCACTGCCTTAACCCTCTTGGGCATGGAGTTCACCAGAGCTTCACAGGTTGCCACTGGAGTCCTCTTCCACTCCTCCATGATAACATCACGGAGCTGGTGGATATTAGAGACCTTGCGCTTCCCCACCGTCCGTTTGAGGATGCCCCACAGATGGTCAATAGGGTTTAAGTCTGGAGACATGCTTGGCCAGTCCATCACCTTTACCCTTAGCTTCTTTAGCAAGGCAGTGGTCGTCTTGGAGGTGTGTTTGGGGTCGTTATCATGTTGGAATACTGCCCTGCGGCCCAATCTCCGAAGGGAGGCGATCATGCTCTGCTTTAATTTGTCACAGTACATGTTGGCATTCATTTTTCCCTCAATGAACTGTAGCTCCCCAGTGTCGGCAGCACTCATGCAGACCCAGTCCATGACACTCCCACCACCATGCTTGACTGTAGGCAAGACACACTTTGTCTTTGTACTCCTCACCTGGTTGCCGCCACACACGCTTGACACCATCTGAACCAAATAAGTTTATCTTGGTCTCATCGGACCACAGGACATGGTTCCAGTAATCCATGTCCTTAGTCTGCTTGTCTTCAGCAAAGTGTTTTGCGGGCTTTCTTGTGCATCATCTTTAGATTAGAAGAGGCTTCCTTCTGGGACAACAGCCATGCAGACCAATTTGATACAGTGTGTATGGTCTGAGCACTGACAGGCTGACCCCCCACCCCTTCAACCTCTGCAGCAATGCTGGCAGCACTTATACGTCTATTTCCCAAAGACAACCTCTGGATATGATGCTGAGCAAGTGCACTCAACTTCTTTAGTCGACCATGGCGAACCTGTCCTGTGAAACCGTTGTATGGTCTTGCCCACCATGCTGCAGCTCAGTTTCAGGGTTTTGGCAATCTTCTTATAGCCTAGGCCATCTTTGTGTAGAGCAACAACTCTTTTTTTTTCAAATCCTCAGAGAGTTCTTTGTCATGTGGTGCCATGTTAAACTTCCAGTGACCAGTATGAGAGAGTGTGAAAGCGATAACACCAAATTTAACACACCTGCTCCCCATGAGACCTTGTAACATTAACAAGTCACATGACACCGGGGAGAGAAAATGGCTAATTGGGCTCAGTTTGGACATTTACACTTAGGGGTGTACTCACTTTTGTTGCCAATGGTATTAGACATTAATGGCTGTGTGTTGAGTTATTTTGAGGGGACAGCAAATGTACTCTGTTATTCAGGCTGTACACTCACTACTTTACATTGTAGAAAAGTGTCATTTCTTCAGTGTTGTCACATGAAAAGATATAATAAAATATTTACAAAAATGTGAGGGGTGTACTCACTTTTGTGGGATACTGTGTGTGTGTGTATATGTATGTATATATATATATATATATATATAAATAAATAAATGTATTGGTGTCAGTGGATTCATTAGGTGTCAATGGGCTGGTATTACTTACCTGCGTTGTCCAGGTCCAGTCCCGTTTGCTCCTTATCCCAAGCTGCACTGCCACTGAATTGCCGCTACATGTGTGCAGTGCATGCTCACATGTGAGAGCGCAGGGGGGGGGGCATGTTGGGTCATGGCCCACCAGCAGGGCCGTCCCGTGCCAGGGCCTTGCTGATGAGAAACCAGGTATTAAGGCACTAGCTTTAATCTTGAGGATGAGATAAAAGTTTTTTTTTTTTTTAAATATATTGTTTTGCGAAATGCAAAGCACTTGTAATGTTGACACCTGAATCTCTGCTACTTGAGTGCGTTTGCATGTGTGTTACAAATGAAAATAATTGTCCCAAAGTAATTTAATCCATTCAAGATCAATGTTACTTACTGTGTTTAAAATGTATATATCATAAAGGGGCATTAGAATAAATGCTAGATAGGATGATGGATTGAAAGCAAAGAGCCTGATAATAATATGCAGGCAGATGTATGTTTTTAAAATTATATGTAGGCACCACCATGTTGAAACCTAGGCTTCTTTCTCTACTAAGGACAATAAGGGACAGTTATAAATGGGTCACTAGAGTGTGCATCTAATAAATATGTGAAATAAAACAGTGTTAAAAGCCTGGAGTCTGCACTTCCACTTATAACAGGAATTGAAATGCAAAAGGAGACACAATAAATAACATAATTTATGTAAGAACTTACCTGATAAATTCATTTCTTTCATATTAACAAGAGTCCATGAGCTAGTGACGTATGGGATATACATTCCTACCAGGAGGGGCAAAGTTTCCCAAACCTTAAAATGCCTATAAATACACCCCTCACCACACCCACAAATCAGTTTAACGAATAGCCAAGAAGTGGGGTGATAAGAAAAAGTGCGAAGCATATAAAATAAGGAATTGGAATAATTGTGCTTTATACAAAAAAATCATAACCACCACAAAAAAGGGTGGGCCTCATGGACTCTTGTTAATATGAAAGAAATGAATTTATCAGGTAAGTTCTTACATAAATTATGTTTTCTTTCATGTAATTAACAAGAGTCCATGAGCTAGTGACGTATGGGATAATGACTACCCAAGATGTGGATCTTTCCACACAAGAGTCACTAGAGAGGGAGGGAAAAAATAAAGACAGCCAATTCCTGCTGAAAATAATCCACACCCAAAATAAAGTTTAACAAAAAACATAAGCAGAAGATTCAAACTGAAACCGCTGCCTGAAGAACTTTTCTACCAAAAACTGCTTCAGAAGAAGAAAATACATCAAAATGGTAGAATTTAGTAAAAGTATGCAAAGAAGACCAAGTTGCTGCTTTGCAGATCTGGTCAACCGAAGCTTCATTCCTAAACGCCCAGGAAGTAGATACTGACCTAGTAGAATGAGCTGTAATTCTTTGAGGCGGAGTATTACCCGACTCAACATAGGCAAGATGAATTAAAGATTTCAACCAAGATGCCAAAGAAATGGCAGAAGCTTTCTGGCCTTTCCTAGAACCGGAAAAGATAACAAATAGACTAGAAGTCTTACGGAAAGATTTCGTAGCTTCAACATAATATTTCAAAGCTCTAACAACATCCAAAGAATGCAATGATTTCTCCTTAGAATTCTTAGGATTAGGACATAATGAAGGAACCACAATTTCTCTACTAATGTTGTTGGAATTCACAACTTTAGGTAAAAATTCAAAAGAAGTTCGCAACACCGCCTTATCCTGATGAAAAATCAGAAAAGGAGACTCACACGAAAGAGCAGATAATTCAGAAACTCTTCTAGCAGAAGAGATGGCCAAAAGGAACAAAACTTTCCAAGAAAGTAATTTAATGTCCAATGAATGCATAGGTTCAAACGGAGGAGCTTGAAGAGCTCCCAGAACCAAATTCAAACTCCAAGGAGGAGAAATTGACTTAATGACAGGTTTTATACGAACCAAAGCTTGTACAAAACAATGAATATCAGGAAGAATAGCAATCTTTCTGTGAAAAAGAACAGAAAGAGCAGAGATTTGTCCTTTCAAAGAACTTGCGGACAAACCCTTATCCAAACCATCCTGAAGAAATTGTAAAATTCTCGGTATTCTAAAAGAATGCCAAGAAAAATGATGAGAAAGACACCATGAAATATAAGTCTTCCAGACTCTATAATATATCTCTCGAGATACAGATTTACGAGCCTGTAACATAGTATTAATCACGGAGTCAGAGAAACCTCTATGACCAAGAATCAAGCGTTCAATCTCCATACCTTTAAATTTAAGGATTTCAGATCCGGATGGAAAAAAGGACCTTGTGACAGAAGGTCTGGTCTTAACGGAAGAGTCCATGGCTGGCAAGATGCCATCCGGACAAGATCCGCATACCAAAACCTGTGAGGCCATGCCGGAGCTATTAGCAGAACAAACGAGCATTCCCTCAGAATCTTGGAGATTACTCTTGGAAGAAGAACTAGAGGCGGAAAGATATAGGCAGGATGATACTTCCAAGGAAGTGATAATGCATCCACTGCCTCCGCCTGAGGATCCCGGGATCTGGACAGATGCCTGGGAAGTTTCTTGTTTAGATGAGAGGCCATCAGATCTATCTCTGGGAGCCCCCACAATTGAACAATCTGAAGAAATACCTCTGGGTGAAGAGACCATTCGCCCGGATGCAACGTTTGGCGACTGAGATAATCCGCTTCCCAATTGTCTACACCTGGGATATGAACCGCAGAGATTAGACAGGAGCTGGATTCCGCCCAAACCAAAATTCGAGATACTTCTTTCATAGCCAGAGGACTGTGAGTCCCTCCTTGATGATTGATGTATGCCACAGTTGTGACATTGTCTGTCTGAAAACAAATGAACGATTCTCTCTTCAGAAGAGGCCAAAACTGAAGAGCTCTGAAAATTGCACGGAGTTCCAAAATATTGATCGGTAATCTCACCTCCTGAGATTCCCAAACTCCTTGTGCCGTCAGAGATCCCCACACAGCTCCCCAACCTGTGAGACTTGCATCTGTTGAAATTACAGTCCAGGTCGGAAGAACAAAAGAAGCCCCCTGAATTAAACGATGGTGATTTGTCCACCACGTTAGAGAGTGTCGAACAATCGGTTTTAAAGATATTAATTGAGATATCTTCGTGTAATCCCTGCACCATTGGTTCAGCATACAGAGCTGAAGAGGTCGCATGTGAAAACGAGCAAAGGGGATCGCGTCCGATGCAGCAGTCATAAGACCTAGAATTTCCATGCATAAGGCTACCGAAGGGAATGATTGTGACTGAAGGTTTCGACAAGCTGTAATCAATTTTAGACGTCTCCTGTCTGTTAAAGACAGAGTCATGGACACTGAATCTATCTGGAAACCCAGAAAGGTTACCCTTGTTTGAGGAATCAAAGAACTTTTTGGTAAATTGATCCTCCAACCATGATCTTGAAGAAACAACACAAGTCGATTCGTATGAGACTCTGCTAAATGTAAAGACGGAGCAAGTACCAAGATATCGTCCAAATAAGGAAATACCACAATACCCTGTTCTCTGATTACAGACAGAAGGGCACCGAGAATCTTTGTGAAAATTCTTGGAGCTGTAGCAAGGCCAAACGGTAGAGCCACAAATTGGTAATGCTTGTCTAGAAAAGAGAATCTCAGGAACTGATAATGATCTGGATGAATCGGAATATGCAGATATGCATCCTGTAAATCTATTGTGGACATATAATTCCCTTGCTGAACAAAAGGCAATATAGTCCTTACAGTTACCATCTTGAACGTTGGTATCCTTACATAACGATTCAATAATTTTAGATCCAGAACTGGTCTGAAGGAATTCTCCTTCTTTGGTACAATGAAGAGATTTGAATAAAACCCCATCCCCTGTTCCGGAACTGGAACTGGCATAATTACTCCAGCCAACTCTAGATCTGAAACACAATTCAGAAATGCTTGAGCTTTCACTGGATTTACTGGGACATGGGAAAGAAAAAATCTCTTTGCAGGAGGTCTCATCTTGAAACCAATTCTGTACCCTTCTGAAACAATGTTCTGAATCCAAAGATTGTGAACAGATTTGATCCAAATTTCTTTGAAAAAACGTAACCTGCCCCCTACCAGCTGAACTGGAATGAGGGCCGTACCTTCATGTGAACTTAGAAGCAGGCTTTGCCTTTCTAGCAGGCTTGGATTTATTCCAGACTGGAGATGGTTTCCAAACTGAAACTGCTCCTGAGGACGAAGGATCAGGCTTTTGTTCTTTGTTGAAACGAAAGGAACGAAAACGATTGTTAGCCCTGTTTTTACCTTTAGATTTTTTATCCTGTGGTAAAAAAGTTCCTTTCCCACCAGTAACAGTTGAAATAATAGAATCCAACTGAGAACCAAATAATTTGTTTCCCTGGAAAGAAATGGAAAGTAGAGTTGATTTAGAAGCCATATCAGCATTCCAAGTCTTAAGCCATAAAGCTCTTCTGGCTAAGATAGCCAGAGACATAAATCTAACATCAACTCTAATAATATCAAAAATGGCATCACAGATGAAATTATTAGCATGCTGGAGAAGAATAATAATATCATGAGAATCACGATTTGTTACTTGTTGCGCTAGAGTTTCCAACCAAAAAGTTGAAGCTGCAGCAACATCAGCCAATGATATAGCAGGTCTAAGAAGATTACCTGAACATAGATAAGCTTTTCTTAGAAAAGATTCAATTTTTCTATCTAAAGGATCCTTAAACGAGGTACCATCTGACGTAGGAATGGTAGTACGTTTAGCAAGGGTAGAAATAGCCCCATCAACTTTAGGGATTTTGTCCCAAAATTCTAACCTGTCAGGCGGAACAGGATATAATTGCTTAAAACGTTTAGAAGGAGTAAATGAATTACCCAATTTATCCCATTCCTTAGCAATTACTGCAGAAATAGCATTAGGAACAGGAAAGACTTCTGGAATAACCGCAGGAGCTTTAAAAACCTTATCCAAACGTATAGAATTAGTATCAAGAGGACTAGAATCCTCTATTTCTAAAGCAATTAGTACTTCTTTAAGTAAAGAGCGAATAAATTCCATCTTAAATAAATATGAAGATTTATCAGCATCAATCTCTGAGACAGAATCCTCTGAACTAGAAGAGTCCAAAGAATCAGAATGATGGTGTTCATTTAAAAATTCATCTGTAGAGAGAGAAGATTTAAAAGACTTTTTACGTTTACTAGAAGGAGAAATAACAGACAAAGCCTTCTTTATGGATTCAGAAACAAAATCTCTTATGTTATCAGGAACATTCTGCACCTTAGATGTCGAGGGAACTGCAACAGGCAATGGTACATCACTAAAGGAAATATTATCTGCTTTAACAAGTTTGTCATGACAATTAATACAAACAACAGCTGGAGAAATAGCTACCAAAAGTTTACAGCAGATACACTTAGCTTTGGTAGATCCAGCAGGCAGTGGTTTTCCTGTAGTATCTTCTGGCTCAGATGCAACGTGAGACATCTTGCAATATGTAAGAGAAAAAAAAAAAAAAACATATAAAGCAAAATAAATCAAATTCCTTATAAGACAGTTTCAGGAATGGGAAAAAAATGCCAAACATCAAGCTTCTAGCAACCAGAAGCAAATGAAAATGAGACTGAAATAATGTGGAGACAAAAGCGACGCCCATATTTTTTGGCGCCAAATAAGACGCCCACATTATTTGGCGCCTAAATGCTTTTGGCGCCAAAAATGACGCCACATCCGGAACGCCGACATTTTTGGCGCAAAATAACGTCAAAAAATGACGCAACTTCCGGCGACACGTATGACGCCGGAAACGGAAATGAATTTTTGCGCCAAAAAAATCCGCGCCAAAAATGACGCAATAAAATGAAGCATTTTCAGCCCCCGCGAGCCTAACAGCCCACAGGGAAAAAAGTCAAATTTTTGAGGTAAGACAAAATATGATAATTTAAAGCATAATCCCAAATATGAAACTGACTGTCTGGAAATAAGGAAAGTTGAACATTCTGAGTCAAGGCAAATAAATGTTTGAATACATATATTTAGAACTTTATAAATAAAGTGCCCAACCATAGCTTAGAGTGTCACAGAAAATAAGACTTACTTACCCCAGGACACTCATCTACATGTTTGTAGAAAGCCAAACCAGTACTGAAACGAGAATCAGTAGAGGAAATGGTAAATATAAGAGTATATCGTCGATCTGAAAAGGGAGGTAAGAGATGAATCTCTACGACCGATAACAGAGAACCTTATGAAATAGACCCCGTAGAAGGAGATCACTGCATTCAATAGGCAATACTCTCCTCACATCCCTCTGACATTCACTGCACGCTGAGAGGAAAACCGGGCTCCAACTTGCTGCGGAGCGCATATCAACGTAGAATCTAGCACAAACTTACTTCACCACCTCCCTTGGAGGCAAAGTTTGTAAAACTGATTTGTGGGTGTGGTGAGGGGTGTATTTATAGGCATTTTAAGGTTTGGGAAACTTTGCCCCTCCTGGTAGGAATGTATATCCCATACGTCACTAGCTCATGGACTCTTGTTAATTACATGAAAGAAAATTGAAGTATATTGCATTTTCTTTTAACTACATATAATTGACCATTTTATATTACAATCCCAAAGTGTTTAATGCCTCTTTAAACTAGTAACTGTGCTGGAGATCGCTCTCTATTTTTCAATGAAGATGTTTATAAATAACATCAATTGACATCCTGGACTATGTTATGGAAGTAATCCTTTGTTAACTATAGCTGCTGTTTCATTGTATTATGATATATCTATACACTAATAATATACATGTAGCATTCTGTAATAATAATGAGTATCTAATTACCAATAATGATCATGCGCCACTGTATAATAATGCTCATCATTAATACACTCAAAGCACAGCAATAACAGCACACTTAACTACATACTGAGGATGGGCATTTATATTCTAATTATGAACACATTGCACTATATAACACTGATCTATACATTGATATAAATATGCCACAGTATATTATGATGATGATTATTTATACATTGATACTATAAAAAAACAACATGCTTTTCTGTATGAGTCTTCTGATCTGTGTAACAGTAAGAAGTGCCTATGTACACTGTATTGTATGATAATTATCTAAACGTATATAATGGATGCATTACTCTGAATATTAATATATGTATTAATATGAGTCTTCTGATCTGTGTAACAGTAAGAAGTGCCTATGTACACTGTATTGTATGATAAGTATCTAAACGTATATAATGGATGCATTACTCTGAATATTAATATATGTATATTATAATAATATATGTATATAGTGAAAATAAATATAATGTGCTGTATAAATATGATGGGTATCTGTCCCTGACAATGAATGATGGATTACATAATTATGCTGATTCTATACAGGAGTAGTGAGCATGCTGCTGTGTATAAATACCCTTAGGGCTAGATTTATCAGAGCCATTCTCCTTTAATTCCGTCCAAAATAGCTCATACGAACTGATCGTCATATTCATCAAAGCACTCTGCGCCTATAATTGCGCAAATCTGAAAGAAACTTATTCGCACTCAGTGTGCATTCGCCTAGGCGCACAGGCGCGCTCCTGAGTGCTACAATTTACATTAGTAATAGGCGTAACTTAACATTCCGACCTACAAATACGCCCAGTTTCTTATTTATCATTGCTTTGCGCTGATAGGGAACTGCAATTTCGGCTTCAATTGCATGTTCTATATTTCGCCATGCAGACTGAGGCGAACACCATTATAATACATGATTTTACATCTTGTGATGCAGTACTTTCATCTTTTAACTAATTTTTCAAAGGCTCAGCGCCAAGAAGAGACTGTTATTGCCAGAAATTTGCGCATCCACTGGCGCATATGGGTACCAACAGTTATATATATATATATATATACAGTATTTCGATATTTTAATATATTTATTTTTGCGATCTTAAATTATCAACGTATGTTAAAAAAAGCACAGAAACATTATATATAATATAAATATAAGCTAAATATTAACTTAAAAAACGCTTTTTTAATAATAAAAAAAATGGCGGTGTAAATATTTATAGGAATGTACTGTGATAAATAGGGAGTAAATACCGTTTCCGACAGGCAAAATTTATCATTATTACGCCCCAGCTCACCTGAGCAAAGTTACGTCTATTTTTTTGATAAATTGAGGCGCACATGTGCGCTTTTCTGGAATCGAGCTGGGGCACAGTTACAGGCGAAGCACATACAGAGTTCGCCTAGCCTTTGATAAATCTAGCCTTAAGTAGTATGTGTATTATAAAGATCCATACTTTATTATGTTGGTTAGCATTTATTTAAACATGCTGCATTGTGTACTGATGATGTATCTCTATACCATGATATTGAACACATTGTACTGTATAATGATGATGATACATATCTGTACAGTGATAATGAATACACTTATGTTAAGCATTATGCACTCTGCAATGATATAATATAGCTATACAATTGGACGAAGATGCTGCACTATATAATGATGTATCTATAAATTGATCATTTGCTCACTGCCTTCTACAATACATTGATTATTTAAACAGTTACAAAGAACTCACTGCTATGTAGAAATATCATTTGTATGTATATTCTAATTATAAAGGTCCCATACTTTATTGTATAAGATAGCACTTATTTAAAACAAGGAATGTGCTGCACTTTGTAAAGATGATAAGTCTCTATACATTGATACTGAACACATTGTACTGTATAATGATGCTGTACAGTGCTAATGAATACACTTATAGAACACAATGCACTCTGCAATTATATAGTGTAGCTATACAATTTAATGAAGATACTTTACTATATATTAATGTATCTATAAATTGATAATGTGCTCACTGCCCTCTCCAATACTTTGCTTATGTAAACAGTTACAAAGAACTTGCTGCATTATATAATGATAAGTACATATACACTTAAAACATATTGTTGGTTTAATGATGCTACCTTTCTATCTGTACATAGAGGGGTGATGAGTCCCTATACACCGTAATAAACATGCAATACAACATTATCATATTGAACACTTTACACACTATACCGATCATGATTTTATAATACTACTTAACTTGATCTACTGCATAATTACGTGTAGTAGCTATACACTGAAAATTAACACACTGCACTGTGTAATGAAAATCATCTATACACTGATACTGGTTACACTGCACTGTACATTATATACTGACAATGATCAGGATGTAGTGTAAAAAATCTGTTCATCTAAACTCTACTTAAGGAGAATGTCGTACTGTACAACAATAATGAGCAGCAATTCACCGAACATGCTAGTCATTGTCAGAAGATCTGTGTGGATAATTACCCCAGTCACGTCATGACACTTTATTCAGCTTTCACTAGAACGCCTGCACCCCATTATCTTTCCAGCAGGGAATCTCAGGTATATAAAAGTGTGGATTTTATCCAGTGTGCACTAAAGGTATTTCTCCTGGTGGTGCATTCACAGCTAAATACACTGGAAGAGGAGCAGATTGGATGAAGCAGCTGAATAGGGACCTCTACAGAGAAAAACAGAGGACCCCAAGGCGGGACAGTGCACTCAAAGAGAAGATCCTGAAGAGGGACAAAATATACTGCTGCTGTAAATTGTGAGTAGTTCTGTATAACTTGCAGACTTTTTGCTTCAGTATCAAGCTGTACTTCAGGACTGTATTATTCTCAACCACTGCTGGACTTACATCCTGACATAAGTGAAAAGATTTCTGGATTTAAATAGTACTATTACAAATTTGTTGTGCTTCAGGTATTTATGTAGCCACACCTGGGATGGAATCTTGATGTAAGTGTAGCCATCTGTAGGGTGGGATCCTGAAACTTCTGCAGCCACCTCTGGGGTCACATTCTAACAGTAAAGTAATAACTTCTTGGGTGGTTTTCTAATATTAAACCCATCTCCTGGGTAGAATCCTTACGTTAATGCAGCCATCTCTGAAATGGGATCCTATAACAAATGTTTTTCTTCTCAGATGAAGATGATGGACAGATCCCTTTGCCTCCTGCTGTTCCAGCTTGTATTGTGTATTCATTGTTATATCCTGCATCCCAACAACAGGTATGGAGCACCCCCTTAGTAATAAACCCTTCAATTAATATAGATAACAGCTTTCCCTATTTACTTGAAAAAACAAGCTCTTTCTGGAGGGCACACATACAGGTAGATGAAGTGGGTAAATATAAGTTAGTAGATAAGTAAAAGGGGTGCATGGGAAGGAAAAAGTAACAAGATACAGTAGATGAAGATAGAGATACAATGCAGTGTGTGTGTGTGTAGTAGATATAAAGTAGATACAGAAGATGTCCAGATTTCAGGTTAATATGGGGGCACTGGACATACATAAGATAAAGTTGTATATATGTAATAGAATGGAGATAAGCAATGGATATTCTGAGTTTGAAAAGTCATAATAAAGGATACAATGAGAGGTTGCGACAGAAATTAGGTATGCAGAAGCACATAGATGGGTTAGATGAGAGGGAAAGAAACAGAGGTTAGGTAGGAGAAAGCAGCATGGGCAAAGCTTGACAGGGGATAGAGGGATATGAAGAGACCTTACATATGAAGGAAAGGAGACCTGGTATTTAGAGAGGAGTGGCACAGTGGTAATAATGAATGAGGTTATCTAGGAGGCAAAGATAAAAGGACTGCATAGAGAGTCTGAGATAAGTATAGAAAGGAGATTTGTAGACAGAACTTTGAGAAGAGAAATAAAGTGATTTGAAAGAAGCAGTAGCATTGAGGGAGGGACAAAGAGATTAGATAGGAAACAGTGTTACATATAGAAGTTATGTGAGGGAGACATGATAATAGATATTATATAGGATGTAAAGTCAGAATTGTTAACATGAGGATATAGATAGTGTGTATAAGGGATAGCTCCATGTAAAGTTTACATGGGTGAGAGAACTCAGACTGGCAGTTATGCAGGACACAAACGTGTAGATAGGAGTGTGTATACATAGACGATATATACTGAACAGGCAAGCCCACATTATTTTTCTGCCTTCAGGCCACATTTTCCATTTTTATTTGCACTATGCTGAGGAATAGCAAGGGGATGCACTACAATTCAACACTATATTGATATCTGATGTTTTTTCTAGCTAAACACGTATATGTCTGTAAAAATTCAGTTCCATACATCAAAATGTTGGACAACACAGTTACAGAGGATACTGAATCAAGCTGGCCACTTAAATGCACCCGTGCAATTTTTTCTTGAGAGGGACTGAAATGCAATTCCTTGATGGCAGGATGCGAGCTAAGAGTGCTCTCTGAGGAGTGGGGTCATTGACCTCCTTTTGATGATCTTCACCCCTCTCCATCTCCACCTTGTTGTAAGGAGCATAACATCATCCTTTCATCTTAATCCTCAGAGCAGACACACAACCAACTTTTAAAACCCATATTCAAGTTATGTACAGTTAGAGATAAAGTTGTATAACGCAATATATTTTCTAGGAAGAGGATCTGATTAGCAATAGAAGATGTAGTGAAAGGTTATATGGAGAAATTAAAGGGAGCGACAGACAGTATAGGAAATTGGTATATGAAACGATTAGTTATTTTGTGGTTTATGTAGATTTTTTTTATAGAACAAAAGGAGGTATAGAGTATTTACACTGGGAAATAGGATTACATAAAACGTTTATAAAGAGAAACCGGAGTAATGTAAGGTTGTTTCAACAATAGCAATAAATAATGCATTTGAAAATAATAAAGTGCTTTATGAATAGTATCTTTTCTTACATACAATGGTATTATTTGCTTGGACCTTGAAGGATTTAATACAAGCGCTTTTTTTTAAAGTATCATTTCACCCTTATTAATGAACGAAAACCAGGGATACACGTGATGTGGCATCTTATCAGATTTATTGTGTCCTGTATTTAACAGAGACATGAACTTACAAGCCTCGGATGGAAACGCCATTCAAAGCCAAGACTTGTCCATGAATGAAGGAGACTTTGGTAGAGGAATGTCTGACAACAGGTGTGCTTCAAAATCTCTAGCCATACAGGGGTATTTACATGAGCTTGTACTTCTAAATACAGATTATTAATTGCTTGTTATCCCCTTTTCCAGGATGGAAAGACATGTGGATGCAATATTTACCAACACCTACAGAAAGTTCCTGGGACAGATTTCAGCAAGGAGGTACCTGCAGAACATGATGGGGAAGAGACTAGGGTAAGTAGGTAAGCACTGTATTCTGGCAATTCCACCTATTTCTGATCAGTCAGAGAATCTAGGAGCAATTATTTGGCTAACAGCATGCTTTACAAAAGGCCAGCAACAGGACCACTTCTATCAGTGCTGTGGTATGAGATATTGATATGGGAAACCCTGTTTAAGGACCGAAGACTTAGTATTTTAATAGCTTGTGTGCATTTATTGTACTCACCACCATTAAGGCTGTGTTTTTTGGTTTACAAAAGTGATGTGTATACCATTTAGATTGGTTTTAGAAATATCTGAGGACAGTGCCAACAGGCAGAGATATTGCACGAGAACATGCTAAAATCACATGTAAAAAGATACAGCCTTTTTTTGTCCCCTTGAAACATGTGAACCTGTATAATATGCTTTACAGACCAGCGTTCTCCACAGAAAATATTGCCAGTCAGGTGGCATTATGTAATAGGCGAGTGGTGGAAGTGTTATACTTTGCAATATAATTTTGTTATTTAAGCTATCCCAAGAAAAAACTAATTGCATAATTTAACATAACTTGATTTAATAATTGTGCAAAAAACATTGACAAAAATTAAGACTAATTTAGTTTAATATTTGCTTAAATTTTAGCTGGGTGGTCAGTAAAGTCAGCCAGGTGGTGTGTCATTAAAAAGTTACTGGGGACATCACTGCATACATAGTATTATCATTTATGTCTCACACTACTGCCGATACAGGAAAAAACACCATTACTATTAGCTCTTCCCATTTGCGTATTCCTTGTGTATAGGTTTTGTTTTTAATCATACACATTTGAGTATGTATGGTTGAACAAAGGAAACAGTGACTAACATTTCTTTCTAGCACAATACAAGAAAAATTGTTAACACTATTGTAGTTGAGTAAATATGTGAGGAAGATTTTAGATGGCTACAGTATTTAAATAAGCACAATTCATATGCGCTGTTCTTCCTTTATACAGTATTACTCCAAACTGGAATGAAGAAGAGCCTTTAAATCCTTCGTTGTAACCATGTGCCCAGAATAGAGATGGGCGAGCAGTGTCCACAACATAGCAGCTGCAATGTGTCCAGTCTTCAGAAGTACTGCAATTTCTCAGTCCTCAAGCTGGCAGAGTGCCCTGTAGTGCATACCCTTGATGGTGAAACAGATTACTCGTTTGTTTAGTATAGCAAACACGTACGCAACATCTGAAACACACTGCTGTGCCATTTATCCGTATTCATTATGAAGAAAATGCAAAATGTTTGTTTGATGAAAATAAAAAAAAGTTCTAAAAATGAAATGTTTGTTGGTGTCTTGCAGGAGAGGTTTAAAAGGCCAAGCACATCATGGGCATCGCAGAGAGGCTGTTAGGGATGTAGCACACTCTTAAATTTAGATTATTAGACTATACAAGGCTGCTTAAAAAAAAAAAAAAAAAACCCCATGTTGCTCCATAATAATTCCCCCACGCCTTATATAATGCATTCTACTGCTACATATTAGCCTCAGTCTAACTCATACTCTTGCTCTACTAAACTTCCCCAGCATGATCATACAAACCCTTCTAGATCTCCACCTAAACCTTTTCCATATATCCCTATATAAACCCTAAATTAGTCAATAAAAAAAACCTCTAATATTTAAATTGCTTTAGTTCCCCATCTAACTACATAGATAAAATTAAACTTTCATGATTAAGATAGAGAATGCAGTTTTACACAACTTTCCAATTTACTTCCATTAACAAAATGTGCAGTATTTTAATATTTACACTTTTTGAGTCATCAGCTTGTACTGAGCCTGAGCAAGAATTCACAGAATATACGTATATGCATTTGTGATTGGCTGATGGCTGTCACATGACATGAGTGGAAAAAGACATAACTCAGACTTGTCTGAAAAAAAATCTACTACTCAATGAAGTTCAGACTAAGTGCTATTACATTGTCTTTTTATCATGCATTTTTTACTTATGCAAGGCTACTGTATTTATTGGTCCTTTAATCTCAAGTAATGCAAACATATTGCCTCTCATATAATCAGAACAGATCACATTTAACACATAACCATACCTTACAAATTCCACATTGACCCAATGCATGAAGTGTCATTTTGTTTTCCCGTTTATAATTCAACATCATTAAAATATCCTTAACATCTCTTCTCCTCTTATAGGATAAACTTAAGTGTTTCATGCTAAAAAAAGGAAATACAATATGTATATTTAAAAAAAAAATAAAAAAAAAAAAATCATAGAAAGGAATACAACACGCCGAGGTTAAATTCCCTTGCACCTTTCATTTTATTTCCACAAGAGTTAACTCAACCAAATTACTGCTTCCCATTCTCATACTCCCAAAAGATCATGACTGTCTTCCCATACCCCTTTTCACAGTCTGCAAGTGTTCAATGTTGCACTGGTGACCAGTTCTTTGTCAGCAAGTTGGCCTCCCCAGGCAGAAAGAATAAAGTCTATGCATGTTTGTGAAGAACAAATCCACATTTAATTTGGTGCAAAGGATTGAATGACATAGCGACATGATCCTTAAGCATTCAGTGCAGAAACTGACAACTTTGGGGCAAAAAAAAAAAAGTAAAAAACAAAAATGAACAGACTGCTATTTGAACAAATGAGTGCTGACATCTTCACATCTTATTTCTTGGTCTCCATAGACTTATCTGTCCTGAAAACAAAGATAAAAAAAACAAGAAGTTGGTGAAGGTTTGGTCTGTTTATATAACTCAGTGGTCCACAAATCTCCATTCTCAAGGGTTTCCAGATTTTGGAAATCAGTTTAATTAGATATCGTCTGAAGGATCACACAAGACCCTTGAGTATGGATGTGATCACTTGTATTACAATCACACACTCTTGCAGGGTGATTATTGTGTTTAGAGGCTTACAAACCATACACTGCAAAGGGGAATTCACAAGTTCAAAGTATACACATAAAAGCATGGCGTGAATAAAGTGGTGGTGAATAAATTTAATTCAGGCCAATGAGAAGTTAAATAAAGCATTAACTATTCCATCTAAGAATGTTTTTTTAGTTTCAGAGATATAGGGGCTGAACACATCTCACTAATCCACTGCAAGTCATATTACTCCCCAAGCTCGAATGGATAATGTTTAAAGTGAGTTCTCCTTTCTCCTTTACATAGACCAGTTCAAAGTGGCAAAATGGACAATGTTAAACATGGAGATTCCAATATCCATAATTCAGTAAATATTGGGAAATGAAGACTATGAAGGAAGAGCATGGAAGTGAGAGATGGAGATTATGAGCAGCATGCAGGTTAGGGGTTAAAAACGTGATTAGGAGAGACTGTCTTACGTCACGGGTAGCCCCGGATTACCGAAGTGTTCTATACTTTGCCAACCTACTGCTCTGTTCTGCTGCAGTCCTGAAGGAAATAGGGAGGAAAGACGGAGAGAAGGACAGCAGTGAGAAAGCTCAAAGAGAGCAAAGGATAGTCTGACAAACGAGTTGTTCCCGGAACAAATGCAGATATCCCATAGCATTGCAAGAAACAGCAGTCATAAATTCACCTGTTTTTTTTTAGCATATTGCATATCATGTTTTGATCATCCTTATGGGGAAATGTCTGCTAAGGAGCATGGGTACCAAATTTGACATACCTCTTTACTGCTTTTTGAGCAAGCATTCGGTTTCCTGCCAAAAATGTGACAGTCCCAAGAATTGCCAAGTACTTCATTGTCTGGAACATATTGAGCTGTGTCCAGTATACGTACATAAGACCAAGCATTGCTACAAAAAGAAAAGCAGAAGTGAGTTATGAGTCAGAAACTTGAGTCACACCAGATAATTGTGTTAGCACTGTACTCACCTGCATGTCCCAGGTGAAAGATGAGTGTGCTCGGAGAGAAGCTGAAGTTTGAGATATTTGCACCAATCTTTAGCCACTGGAGATTAGATAAACAGTTTATTAGCAAGGGAAACCGTATAAACAAAGATTCAGTGTATGCTCTCTCGTTGGTATTGTTTTCTGAACATATGCTTTCTTCTAGAACTTAAAGGGACATGAAACTATTTTTTTCCTTCATGATTCAGCATTCAATTCTAAACAATTTTTCAAATTACTTCTATTATCTGATTTGCTTAGTTCTCTTGGCATCCTTTGATGACAAACATACCTAGGTAGGCTCGGGAGCTAGCTGCTGATTGGCAGAAGCACATATATGCCTCTTGTCATTCATTGGCTTACCTATGTGTTTAGCTAGCTCCCAGTATTGCATTGCTGCTTCTTCAAACAAAGAATTGGTTTTGCGTCTCTTTAAAGTATTATATTGTGTGAAAACTTCTATTGTATGCTCTGACATGTTCTTGGTTAAACAGACGCGATGACACTGGAGCCCAGATAAACCCTAAAGGAGGTTACCTACTAGTAGCCTTGGCTTCGCAGAGTGTTGTTTAAATCGGAATAAAGTTCACTGCACACTGACATAGAACACATGCCATCTTTATGAATATACACTCACAAAACATGGTTAACATTTCTATTTATTTTTAATAGGCTGTGCTTAGTTTAAATTGTATGGCCAAAAGTAAAAAATGTTTCTATGGTTGAGTGTTCACCCACATCTGTGGCTGGGTTAATATGTATTGTAAAAACACAACAATATTACTGTAAGAAATAATCCACAAAACAGTAACAAAGACAGCCATTGTATCCATGATACTCTGTGATATTCAGTGGTTTAAAATAGTCTCCAACAAGCTTAACAATTTACTAATCAATTAACTTACTAGCCAAAATGTGCTATGTTAAAATGACTTATTTGGAGTTTCAAATGAAAAGGAAGTGCAGGTTTGTGCACCTCCCATGGGACATATTGCTTACTGGCTGATAAGGAAACACAATAAAAGCAAAATAAAAAACACCAAGCTATTAAAAAAAGAACAATTCTGCAATACTTTTTAAAATGCCCTACTTCCGATAAAAACCACACACAAAAAAAACCCCACCCACACACCACAAGAGGGTTGCACTACTCATTTACTCACCAGAATCAAAAGCAGAAGCAGAGGAGCCAAGACCAGAGCAGTGAATGTGTTTGATACCACAGTTGGTGGTCTCTTTTCAGGTTCCCTGAACAAATGCTGTGGATAGAAGAGAGGTGATTTGGTTTTCAATCTAAGGACGGACAGCATGGCTAAGATGTGTAACAGAAGATTTATAAAACCCAGTTGACTCTTCAGAGAAAAGCTGCAGGGCTCATATTTGCAACTATGACAACAAGCATCACAGGGACACGCTGTTAAAGGGATATGAAACCAACATTTTTTCTTTCATATAGACAATACAATTATTTTAAAAAGTTTCCAATTTACTTCTATTATGAAATTTGCTTTCTGTTTATATTTGATGAAGAGAAAACTAGGTAGGTGGCGTGCACATGCTTGAAACACTAAATGACAGGAAATAGTGCTGCAATCTAGTGCTCTAGCTAATGTAAAAACATTGCTAAACTGCTGCCATATAGTACTGTGCTGCCATCCCTGCTTCTCAACAAAGGATTACAAGAAAAAAGACAATTTGCTAATAGAAGTAAATAAAAAAAAAAAAATAGTTTAAAATGATATGCTCTATCTGAATAATGAATAAAACATTTTGGGTTTTATGTACCTTTAACCCCTTAGTGACCAGATAATTTTTCAATTTCTTATCGTTAAGGACCAGGGCTATTTTTACATTTCTGCGGTGTTTGTGTTTAGCTGTAATTTTCCTCTTACTCATTTACTGTACTCACATATTATATACCGTTTTTCTCGCCATTATATGGACTTTCTAAAGATAGCATTATTTTCATCGTATCTTATAATTTACTATAATTTGTTTTTATAAAATCTTATGAATTTTTTTTTTAAAAAACCTCCACACTTTTTCTAACTTTGACCCCCAAAATCTGTTGCACATCATCAACCACCATAAAACACCAATGCTAAATAGTTTCTAAATTTTGTCTTGAGTTTAGAAATACCCAATGTTTACATGTTCTTTGCTTTTTTTGCACGTTATAGAGCAATAAGTACAAGTAGCGCTTTGCTATTTCCAAACCTTTTTTTTCTTCTTCAAAATTAGCGATAGTTACATTGTAACACTGATATCTGTCAGGAATCCCTGAATAACCCTTCACATGAATATATTTTACTTTAGTAGACAACCCAAAGTATTGATCTAGGCCCATTTTGGTATATTTCATGCCACCATTTCACCGCCAAATGCGATAAAAAAAACAAAAAAAAACATTCACTTTTTCATCAGCTTTAGGTTTCTCACTGAAATTGTTTACAAAAAGCTTGTGCAATTACGGCACAAATGGTTGTAAATGCTTCTCTGGGTTCCCCTTTGCTCAGAAATAGCAGACATATATGACTTTGGCATTGTGTTTTGGCAATTAGAAGGCCACTAAATACTGCTGTGCACCACACTTGTATAATGCCCAGCAGTGAAGGGGTTAATTAGGTAGCTTGTAGGGTTAATTTTAGCTTTAGTGTAGAGATCAGCCTCCCACCTGACACATCCCATCCCCTGATCCCTCCCTGACCCTACTCAAACAGCTCTCTTCCCTCCCCCACCCACCAAAAGGTCACCCCCAACTTAAGTACTGGCAAAAAGTCTGCCAGTATAATTTTTTTTTTTTATTATTATATATTTTCTGCAGTGTAGGATCCCCCTTACCACCCAACCTCCCTGAGCACCCTCCCCCCTCAAATAGCTCTCTAACCCTCTCCCCTCTACCTATTTGCCACAATCTTAGGTACTGGCAGCTGTCTGCCAGTTTGCTCTAAATTATTGTATTATTTAAAAAAACAAAACAAAAAAAAACATAATTTATGCTTACCTGATAAATTTATTTCTCTTGTGGTGTATCCAGTCCACGGATCATCCATTACTTGTTTGATATTCTCCTTCCCAATAGGAAGTTGCAAGAGGATCACCCACAGCAGAGCTGCTATATAGATCCTCCCCTAACTGCCATATCCAGTCATTCGACCGAAACAAGCCGAGAAAGGAGAAACCATAGGGTGCAATGGTGACTGTAGTTTAAATTAAAATTTAGACCTGCCTTAAAAAGACAGGGCGGGCCGTGGACTGGATACACCACAAGGGAAATAAATTTATCAGGTAAGCTTAAATTATGTTTTCTCTTTTAAGGTGTATCCAGTCCACGGATCATCCATTACTTGTGGAATACCAATACCAAAGCTAAAGTACACGGATGAAGGGAGGGACAAGGCAGGCTTAAATGGAAGGAACCACTGCCTGTAGAACCTCTCTCCCAAAAATAGCCTCCGAAGAAGCAAAAGTATCAAATTTGTAAAATTTTGAAAAGGTATGAAGCGAAGACCAAGTCGCCGCCTTGCAAATCTGTTCAACAGAAGCCTCATTTTTAAAGGCTCAGGTGAAAGGCACAGCTCTAGTAGAATGAGCTGTAATCCTTTCAGGGGGCTGCTGTCCAGCAGTCTCATAGGCTAAGCGTATTACGCTCCAAAGCCAAAAAGAAAGAGGTTGCCAAAGCTTTTTGACCTCTCCTCTGTCCAGAGTAAACAACAAACAGTGTAGATGTTTGGCGAAAATCTTTAGTAGCTTGTAAGTAAAACTTTAAAGCACGGACCACGTCCAGATTATGTAAAAGGCGTTCCTTCTTTAAAGAAGGATTAGGACACAATGATGGAACAACAATCTCTTGATTGATATTCTTGTTAGAAACTACCTTAGGTAAAAACCCAGGTTTTGTACGCAGAACTACTTTATCTGAATGGAAAATCAGATAAGGAGAATCACATTGTAAGGCAGATAACTCAGAGACTCTCCGAGCCGAGGAAATAGCCATCAAAAACAGAACTTTCCAAGATAAAAGTTTGACATCAATGGAATTTAGGGGTTCAAACGGAACCCTTGAAGAACTTTAAGAACCAAGTTTAAGCTCCATGGGGGAGCAACAGGTTTAAACACAGGCTTAATTCTAACCAAAGCCTGACAAAAAGCTTGAACGTCTGGAACTTCTGCCAGACGCTTGTGCAAAAGGACAGAGCAGAAATCTGTCCCTTTAAAGAACTAGCTAATAATCCTTTTTCCAAACCCTCTTGGAGAAAGGACAATATTCTAGGAATCCTAACCTTACTCCATGAGTAATTCTTGGATTCACACCAATAAAAGGTATTTACGCCATATCTTATGGTAGATTTTCCTGGTGACAGGCTTTCGTGCCTGTATAAGGGTATCAATGACTGAAAGGACCTTGTAGTAGAAGGTCTTTTCTCAGAGGCAGGGTCCATGGTGGAAAGGAGGACATGTCCACTAGGTCTGCATACCAGGTCCTGCGTGGCCACGCAGGCGTTATCAAGATCACCGATGCCCTCTCCTGTTTGATTTTGGCAATCAGTCGAGGGAGCAGAGGAAACGGTGGAAAAACATAAGCCAGGTTGAAGAACCAGGACACTGCTAGAGCATCTATCAGTGCCGCTTCTGGGTCCCTGGACCTGGATCCGTAACAAGGAAGCTTGGCGTTCTGGCGAGACGCCATGAGATCCAGTTCTGGTTTGCCCCAACGATGAACCAATAGAGCAAACACCTCCGGATGGAGTTCCCTCTCCCCCGGATGAAAAGTCTGACTACTTAGAAAATCCGACTCCCAGTTCTCTACACCTGGGATATGGATTGCTGATAGGTGGCAAGAGTGAGTCTCTGCCCAGCGAATTATCTTGGAGACTTCTAACATCGCTAGGGAACTCCTGGTTCCCCCTTGATGGTTGATGTAAGCCACAGTCGTGATGTTGTCCGACTGAAATCTGATGAACCTCAGGGTTGCTAACTGAGGCCAAGCTAGAAGAGCATTGAATGCTCTTAACTCCAGAATATTTATTGGGAGGAGTTTCTCCTCCTGAATCCATGATCCCTGAGCCTTCAGGGAATTCCAGACTGCACCCCAACCTAGAAGGCTAGCATCTGTTGTTACAATTGTCCAATCTGGCCTGCGAAAGGTCATACCTTTGGACAGATGGACCCGAGATAGCCACCAGAGAAGAGAATCTCTGGTCTCTTGATCCAGATTTAGCAGAGGGGACAAATCTGTGTAATCCCCATTCCACTGACTGAGCATGCATAGTTGCAGCGGTCTGAGATGTAGTCGCGCAAATGGCACTATGTCCATCGCCGCTACCATCAAGCCGATAACTTCCATACACTGAGCCACCGAAGGGTGCCGAATAGAATGAAGAACACGGCAAGATTTTAGAAGCTTTGATAACCTGGATTCTGTCAGGTAAATCTTCATTTTTACAGAATCTATCAGTCCCCCTAGGAAGGAGACTCTTGTGAGTGGGGATAGAGAACTCTTATCCTCGTTCACCTTCCACCCATGTGACCTGAGAAATGCCAGAACTATGTCCGTATGTGACTTGGCAATCTGAAAGCTTGACTCCTGTATCAGGATGTCGTCCAGATAAGGGGCCACTGATATACCTTGTGGTCTTAGGACCACCAGAAGCGATCCCAGAACCTTTGTAAAGATTCTTGGAGCTGTAGCTAACCCGAAGGGAAGAGCCACAAATTGGTAATGCCTGTCCAGAAAGGCAAACCTTAGGAACCGATGATGATCTTTGTGAATCGGTATGTGAAGGTAAGCATCCTTCAAATCCACTGTGGTCATGTACTGACCCTCCTGGATCATAGGTAGGATGGTCCGAATAGTTTCCATTTTGAACGATGGAACTCTGAGGAATTTGTTTAAGATCTTTAGATCCAAAATGGGTCTGAAGGTTCCCTCTTTTTTGGGAACCACAAACAGATTTGAATAAAATCCCTGTCCCTGTTCCGACTGTGGAACTGGACAGATCACTCCCATAACTAGGAGGTCTTGCACACAGCGTAAGAATGCCTCTTTCTTTATCTGGTTTACAGATAATCTCGAAAGGTGAAATCTCCCTTGAGGAGGGGAAGCTTTGAAGTCCAGAAGATATCCCTGAGATATGATCTCCAACGCCCAGGGATCCTGAACATCTCTTGCCCACGCCTGGGCGAAGAGAGAAAGTCTGCCCCCTACTAGATCCCTTACCGCATAGGGGGCCGTTCCTTCATGCTGTCTTAGAGGCAGCAGCAGGCTTACTGGCCTGCTTGCCTTTGTTCCAGGACTGGTTAGGTTTCCAGCCCGGCTTGGATTGAGCAAAAGTTCCCTCTTGTCTTGTAGCAGAGGAAGTTGATGCTGCACCTGCCTTGAAGTTTCGAAAGGCACGAAAATTAGACTGTTTGGCTTTTGATTTGACCCTGTCTTGAGGGAGGGTATGACCCTTACCTCCAGTAATGTCAGCAATAATTTCCTTCAAACCAGGCCCGAATAGGGTATGCCACTTGAAGGGAATGTTAAGTAATTTAGACTTTGAAGTCACGTCAGCTGACCAAGATTTAAGCCATAGCGCCCTACGCGCCTGGATGGTGAATCCAGAATTCTTAGCCGTTAGTTTAGTCAAATGAACAATGGCATCAGAAACAAAAGAATTAGCTAGCTTAAGTGTTCTAAGCTTGTCAAGTATTTCAGTCAATGGAGTAGCTGTCTGAAAGGCCTCTTCCAGAGACTCAAACCAGAACGCCGCAGCAGCAGTGACAGGCGCAATGCATGCAAGGGGCTGCAGGATAAAACCTTGTTGAATAAACATTTTCTTAAGGTAACCTAATTTTTTATCCATTGGATCTGAAAAAGCACAACTGTCCTCGACAGGGATAGTGGTACGCTTTGCTAAAGTAGAAACTGCTCCCTCCACCTTAGGAACCGTCTGCCATAAGTCCCGTGTGGTGGCGTCTATTGGAAACATTTTTCTAAAAATAGGAGGGAGGGAAAAACGGCACACCGGGTCTATCCCACTCCTTATTAATGATTTCTGTAAACCTTTTAGGTATTGGAAAAACCATCAGTACACACCGGCACTGCATAGTATTTATCCAGTCTACACAGCTGCTCTGAATGACTGTGACACAATTGCAGTACCAGAGAAATTAACACCTCCAAGCAATACACGGAGGTTCTCAAGCTTAAATTTAAAAGTAGAAATATCTGAATCAGGTTTCCCCGAATCAGAAATGTCACCCACAGACTGAAGCGCTCCTTCCTCAGCTTCTGCATATTGTGACGCAGTATCAGACATGGGCCTTAAGGCATCTGCGCGCTATGTACTACGTCTAACCCCAGAGCTATCGCGCTTTCCTCTGAATTCCGGCAGTCTGGCTAATACCGCTGACAGGGTATTATCCATGATTGCCGCCATGTCCTGCAAAGTAATCGCTATGGGCGTCTTTGATGTACTTGGCGCCATTTTAGCGTGAGTCCCTTGAGCGGGAGTCAAAGGGTCTGACACGTGGGGAGAGTTAGTCGGCATAACTTCCCCCTCGCCAGAATCCTCTGGTGATAATTTTTTTTAAAGATAAAAGCTGATCTTTATTGTTTAAAGTGAAATCAATACATTTAGTACACATTCTCATATGGGGTTCCACCATGGCTTTTAAACATAATGAACAAGGAGTTTCCTCTATGTCAGACATGTTTATACAGACTAGCAATGAGACTAGCAAGCTTGGAAAACACTTTACATCAAGTTAAACAAGCAATATAAAAAAATGTTACTGTGCCTTTAAGGGAAACAAATTTTGCTAAAATTTGAAATAACAGTGAAAAAAGGCAGTTAAACCAATAGGCCCCTCCCACTCATATTACAACAGTGGAAAGCCTCAGGAAACTGTTTCTAGGCAAAAATCAAGCCAGCCATGTGGAAAAAACTAGGCCCCAATAAGTTTTATCACCAAAGCATATATAAAAACGATTAAACATGCCAGCAAACTTTTTATATTGCACATTAATCAGAGTATATACCTCTGATAGCAAGCCTGATACTAGTCGCTATTAAATCACTGTATTTAGGCTTAACTTACATTAATTCGGTATCAGCAGCTTTTTTCTAGCAAATTCCATCCCTAGAAAAACTTAAACTGCACACACCTTATTGCAGGATAACCTGCACTCCATTCTCCCTCTGAAGTTACCTCACTCCTCAGACATATGTGAGAACAGCAGTGGATCTTAGTTACTTCTGCTAAGATCATAGAAAAACGCAGGCAGATTCTTCTTCTAAATGCTGCCCGAGATAAAATAGTACAACTCCGGTACCATTTAAAAACAAACTTTTGATTGAAGCAAAAACTAACTATATTACACCACTTTCCTCTTACTACCTCCAGCTATGTTGAGAGCTTGCAAGAGAATGACTGGATATGGCAGCTAGGGGAGGAGCTATATAGCAGCTCTGCTGTGGGTGATCCTCTTGCAACTTCCTGTTGGGAAGGAGAATATCCCACAAGTAATGGATGATCCGTGGACTGGATACACCTTACAAGAGAAAACATTTTTCCGAAAGTGTAGCTGGCCCCCCCTCATTAGCAAACCCCCCTCCCAGATATAGATCCCACATAGGATCCCCCTCTCCTCCTTCCCCCACACTGCCGTGATGTAGTATGGCGTAGCAGTCCCACCCTCCTCCAGCGATAGGCCACCCACCTCCAAGCCCTCCCACGCCACCAACGACCGGCACCATCGTTGGCAGATGCAGTGAGGGCCACAGAGTGTCCCTCTCTGTATCGGTTGCTTAGCAAAGGGTATTGCACGATGCCTCGCTGCAATATCAGCTTCCAGCGCCTGAAACTCTGTTTTTTGTAAGACTTAGCTGGTACGTCCTTGGTTGTTAAGGGGTTAAGAACAAATGTGTTATATGAAAAGCTGAGCAATAAATTAAGATCATTTCTTATTATAAAGCATATCATTTAGATAGATTAGAAAGTTAATTTAATGGTTCATTAAGGCACAATTTCTTTTAAATCAGCCACAGAGAATTACAGAAAACTTAGTATAAAAAGGACAAAGTTCATAAAGCGCAACAAAGCTCCACTACAAATACCTG
Organism: Bombina bombina; assembly: GCF_027579735.1. Classification (NCBI taxonomy): domain Eukaryota; kingdom Metazoa; phylum Chordata; class Amphibia; order Anura; family Bombinatoridae; genus Bombina; species Bombina bombina. The sequence goes on along the minus strand of NC_069499.1, from coordinate 1,022,417,948 downwards.
TATGTCTGGCTTTGGTGTAAACAGGCTCTTGCTCTGGACTGGAGAAGGGGCATCCTCTTCAGGGAACTTAATGACAACATCTGCCTAGTTTGAGATAACGTAGAAAGTTTACCATATTAACAAGTCTTCTTAAACTCACTCCTCCAAACTGGGATCAAAAAGTTACAGGGTACATACCATGTTCCACAGGATAGGGTTCTCCAAGGTGGCATCTCCAATAATCAGGTAGAGTGTGTACGTCCCAGAGGCAGAGTCAAATTCAGACTTTCTTTCTGATGGATCTAGCTCAAATCTGTAGGTGTTCTTTGTGTCTGGCTCAGCCACAAATACCACCTCTTGACCAGTCTTCTGGTTGTGCAATCTGACAAAGGTCTGTGGGGAATAATGTGCATGGTTACAGACTCTATAATGAAAAGCAATGTGCTGCCTTAATTATGGCAGGCTCTGTGACCTATCTGCTGTGGTAAACCTAGTGCGCTACCGTTCAGTACTTCACAGTCATAGGGAGCATTCAGACACTATGCTTAGAGGCAGGGATACAGAAGCAGGCAAATGGCTCAATATAAAGAAATTTGATAACTTATCAGAGAGGAGCAGGTGATGCTTTGGAAGACGGTATCCAGTGTAGGTGATAAACACACAGGGTGATAGTTACCTGGTGTGGGGTAAGACCAGCGCCTGTGTTCACATCTGTAATCTGGAAGGACAAGGCAAAGTTCTGGTGGCTGTCAGCTGTGAATGGTCCCTTGGCTTTAGAGGGATAAACAACCCTGAAAGGAAGAAAATGTCACTTACTGTTTAAAACTCATGGTCCCCCTCCATTTAAAAACAGATGCTTCTTACCTGGCTGTTTTGGGAGAAATACTCTGGTCTTTATCTACAATTGAGAGGTCCACATTACTGATTCCAACCTCAGTAGACACTTTTACCTTGAGCTACAAGCAGAAAAAAACCATACAAAACAAATCATTACAACCCTATAAAGATGAGAAAGTAACAAAATCATATAAACAACCTTAAAAAAAATAAAAAATACTCTAGGCATCAAGGTCTCTGCCAGATGCAACATCCAATATAAACAGACTAATCTTAAAAAGGGACATGAAACACAAAATGTTTATTTCATGATTTTGATAGGACACAACATAAAACAACTTTCTAGTTTACTACAATTAGCAAATTTGCAGAATTTGTTTCATATTCTTTATTGAAGGGGCAGCATTGCGATACAGGAAGCTAGCTGAACACATGAGGTGAATCAATATATGTGCAGACACCAATCAGCAGCTAGTTCCCAGTAGTGCATTGCTGTGCCTGAGCCTACCTAGGTATTATTTTCAACAAAAGCATACCAAGAGAAAAATGCAAACTTGATAACAGAAGTAAATTTAAAAGTTGATTAAAATTGTAAACTCCATCTGAATCATGAAATATTCATGTCCCCTTAATAGCATAGCTATAAGCATAATAATGTTGGTATTATTTTTAACTTCATCTGCTGTTGCAGCATAACAAATGAGTTATTTATTTCACAGCCAATTTAAGGTAAAATCATACACTTGTAGCTCCAATGACTTGAGACTTTAGGAGACATTTGTAGTTTGTGTGTAAATGTGTACTTTAAGAGGAGCTGTGCCTACACTGAGGACGCCAGTAGAGGACAAAGGGTATGCATGGAATTATACTATAGTAATGGTTTGTTCAGTAGATAATTGCCTGGTATTTTTGATGTCCAAAAGGGAAACTAAAGTAAAAATTAAACATTCATGATTCAGATAGCGCATGCAGTTTTAAGTGATTTTACAATTTACTACCTTTATAGGCACAGTTTCTGAAACACCAGCTACAACAGAGCATGCACAAAGTTCACAGTATAGGAGTTCATGATTGGGCCAAATGCTGTCACATGACACCGGAGGGTGTCAAAATGAAATTAATTTAAAAATTTGGAAGAAAAAAAAAAAAATCTGCTCATTTAAAATTCAAAGTGTTATTGCATTGTCTTATGCACTCTTTGATTATGCAGTTTTACTGTATTTAATGGTCATTTGACTAACATTGTAGATGGGATCAGCGCTATATACATCATGGAAATTCTTCTCAATGAAAAGTATAAGATGGGCTAAAAGCATCTGCATAAGCGTGCAAACACTTTAGTTAGATAGGATCTACTGTTGTGTGAAGTTTTCCATAGCTGCATTGAATAAAAAAAAAACTTGAGCTTGCTTTAAATACACAAGACAAGCTGTTATAAATTAGGTCCAGTTGAGCTTTATTGTTAGATATTTACTATAACCCATACTATGACGGCAAGGACCATGAAAAGTTCCAATTTGAATGTAAAAAAAAAAAATGGCACGCAATTTCACATAAGAAAATCTGTAACGCACAGTCTATACAACAAGTTATTTTGCAGTCTTTCACACGATTTAGATTTTGTTACACTGATGACGGTCGTCTTGCAATAAGACATGCACTGTATCATGACCAACTGTTGCTGGAGTAAGTCTGGTGACCAGACGCTGGCACTGCACAACTGTAAAATCTTTAGAAAGGAAATACACAGGACATGTGGCTACAGCACTGCTTTTATCAGTTAGCCTAGGAGCACTCAATAGAGAATGAGAAGAGACAGTAAAGAGAGTGTAAAATACACAAGAGGTTTCTCCCATCTTTTAAGCTTCAATTTACCATATATCAAATGTACTGATGTTCTGTGTATTTTCTTGTTTCATATTTCTGGCACAGTTTGTTTCAAGATGGACAAATGCCAACAATACAACCACACAGGCAAAATGGAGATAATTTAATTAGTGGACTGTTGCTTGCATTTAACTATGTGTTTAACTCCTGAAAAAGGAGTCTGCTCCAGAGCAGTAATGCACTACTGGGACCTAGCTGACAGCAGCTAGTGAGGCAAATGACAATAGGCATATGTACATATCCACTAATCACCACATATCTTTTAGTGGTGCATTGCTGCATCTGAGACTATCTAGGTATGATTTGCAAAGGATATCAAGAGAACAAAGCACATTTAATGAAAGGTAAAATGAAAATTTAATATAACTGAACTATGAAGGTTGAATTTTGACTTTTATGGCTTAAGTGGCTATAACATGTTAGAAAATAATTGTAATTGTTTAAAAACCAACCATAATGGATTCTTAGATTTTTGTAAACCTGAGTAGATTTCAACCAATTGTTTTAACATGCGTCTCTTTTCAATAAAGCTTTTATTCATTATAACCATCACATCTCATTTCATCTGCTTTGAAATCTAAAATTTTACTCCTTCTCAAAATCAAAATAAACAGAGATGCTCAGCAAATTCATTGGCATTAAACTTTTCTTTCAGAAAAAAAGTGTTTTGCTCCTGCCCCTTCTTGAGAGCATTAGAAATAGAGGAGGTAGTGGTGGGGAAATTAATTTGGTTCTTGCTGTTCTCTACAATCAAACACCGACACAAAGTGGATAATTAGAGCAATTAGAATGCTGTTTAATATAATGAGGTAGGATTAGAAAAACAACTGCTTTATCCGTGCGCCATCACACAAATGTTACTTCACATTCACTAAGCTGACTCACTGAAAGGACATTCAAATTCATGAATCTATTAAATGGCAAGACGACAATCAAAGCTCGGTACCAACTGCAAGGCTTTGAACCAACCCAGGATACATGTGCTGATATTCTGATCCTACTGCACAGTAATACAGATGTGTTTGACCACACTCTCAATGAACATTGCCTTTGGCATTCAGATTGCTGCTTGATCAGATCTCCCATGCTCCAAAATGGGAAATCTGACAGTGTGTATGAGCGTTCTATGAAGAAGAATAGGTAATAAAAGGGACATTGGAATGATGCTGTAAGTTAAATGTGGCACTTCAAATTCACAATAGGGAGTGAATTAAAAAAAAACTTGATTTTTCCCTTTAATATCCAGCCAGAGCCTACTTGCATAATTTGTAAAGAATAAAGGTGGCTGCAGGTGCTAGAGCAAGACTTGATAGTGCTTGAGTGTTTGTTTCCTCAGGGAAGAGAAAAATATGGAGCATATTCTCCCGAGGAAAGTAACTAGCTGACTGGGTATTGCTCCAGCTGAACTTTAATAAAAAAAAATGCAAGCTGACCGCAGGGGACAGAAATTTGAATTCACTTTCTAATATGCAGAACTCCAATGGTAAACTTTAGTTACCCTTGTGGAACTCTCAGCAATTACAGTGCACAAAGCCTTACAAATGGACTATTTACCATTTATTCATCTCATCACCTGGTCATAAAAACAGAATTTATGTTTACCTGATAAATTACTTTCTCCAACGGTGTGTCCGGTCCACGGCGTCATCCTTACTTGTGGGATATTCTCTTCCCCAACAGGAAATGGCACATGATCCCTCCTAGGCTCCGCCTTCCCCAGTCATTCGACCGACGTAAAGGAGGAATATTTGCATAGGAGAAATCATATGATACCGTGGTGACTGTAGTTAAAGAAAATAAATCATCAGACCTGATTAAAAAACCAGGGCGGGCCGTGGACCGGACACACCGTTGGAGAAAGTAATTTATCAGGTAAACATAAATTCTGTTTTCTCCAACATAGGTGTGTCCGGTCCACGGCGCCATCCTTACTTGTGGGAACCAATACCAAAGCTTTAGGACACGGATGATGGGAGGGAGCAAATCAGGTCACCTAGATGGAAGGCACCACGGTTTGCAAAACCTTTCCCCCAAAAATAGCCTCAGAAGAAGCAAAAGTATCAAATTTGTAAAATTTGGTAAAAGTGTGCAGTGAAGACCAAGTCGCTGCCTTACATATCTGATCAACAGAAGCCTCGTTCTTAAAGGCCCATGTGGAAGCCACGGCCCTAGTGGAATGAGCTGTGATTCTTTCAGGAGGCTGCCGTCCGGCAGTCTCATAAGCCAATCTGATGATGCTTTTAAGCCAAAAAGATAGAGAGGTAGAAGTTGCTTTTTGACCTCTCCTTTTACCAGAATAAACAACAAACAAGGAAGATGTTTGTCTGAAATCCTTTGTAGCATCTAAATAGAATTTTAGAGCACGAACTACATCCAAATTGTGCAACAAACGTTCCTTCTTTGAAACTGGATTCGGACACAAAGAAGGCACGACTATCTCCTGGTTAATGTTTTTGTTAGAAACAACTTTCGGAAGAAAACCAGGTTTAGTACGCAAAACCACCTTATCTGCATGGAACACCAGATAAGGAGGAGAACACTGCAGAGCAGATAACTCTGAAACTCTTCTAGCAGAAGAAATTGCAACCAAAAACAAAACTTTCCAAGATAATAACTTGATATCAACGGAATGTAGGGGCTCAAACGGAACCCCCTGAAGAACTGAAAGAACTAAATTGAGACTCCAAGGAGGAGTCAAAGGTTTGTAAACAGGCTTGATTCTAACCAGAGCCTGAACAAAAGCCTGAACATCTGGCACAGCCGCCAGCTTTTTGTTTAGTAAAACAGATAAAGCAGAAATCTGTCCCTTCAAAGAACTTGCAGATAATCCTTTCTCCAAACCTTCTTGAAGAAAGGAGAGAATCTTAGGAATTTTTATCTTGTTCCATGGTAATCCTTTAGATTCACACCAACAGATATATTTTTTCCATATTTTATGGTAGATTTTTCTAGTTACAGGCTTTCTGGCCTGAACAAGAGTATCAATGACAGAATCTGAGAACCCTCGCTTTGATAAAATCAAGCGTTCAATCTCCAAGCAGTCAGTTGGAGTGAAACCAGATTCGGATGTTCGAACGGACCTTGAACAAGAAGGTCCTGTCTCAAAGGTAGCTTCCATGGTGGAGCCGATGACATATTCACCAGGTCTGCATACCAAGTCCTGCGTGGCCACGCAGGAGCTATCAAGATCACCGATGCCCTCTCCTGATGGATCCTGGCTACCAGCCTGGGGATGAGAGGAAACGGTGGGAATACATAAGCTAGGTTGAAGGTCCAAGGTGCTACTAGTGCATCTACTAGAGTCGCCTTGGGATCCCTGGATCTGGACCCGTAGCAAGGAACCTTGAAGTTCTGACGAGAGGCCATCAGATCCATGTCTGGAATGCCCCACAATTGAGTTATTTGGGCAAAGATTTCCGGATGGAGTTCCCACTCCCCCGGATGAAATGTCTGACGACTCAGAAAATCCGCTTCCCAATTTTCCACGCCTGGGATGTGGATTGCAGACAAGTGGCAGGAGTGAGTCTCCGCCCATTGAATGATTTTGGTCACTTCTTCCATCGCCAGGGAACTCCTTGTTCCCCCCTGATGGTTGATATACGCAACAGTCGTCATGTTGTCTGATTGAAACCGTATGAATTCGGCCTTTGCTAGCTGAGGCCAAGCCTTGAGAGCATTGAATATCGCTCTCAGTTCCAGAATGTTTATCGGGAGAAGAGATTCTTCCCGAGACCAAAGACCCTGAGCTTTCAGGGGTTCCCAGACCGCGCCCCAGCCTACCAGACTGGCGTCGGTCGTGACAATGACCCACTCTGGTCTGCGGAAGCTCATCCCCTGTGACAGGTTGTCCAGGGTCAGCCACCAACGGAGTGAATCTCTGGTCCTCTGATCTACTTGTATCGTCGGAGACAAGTCTGTATAATCCCCATTCCACTGACTGAGCATGCACAGTTGTAATGGTCTCAGATGAATTCGCGCAAAAGGAACTATGTCCATTGTCGCGACCATCAAACCTATTACTTCCATGCACTGTGCTATGGAAGGAAGAAGAACAGAATGAAGTACTTGACAAGAGCTTAGAAGTTTTGATTTTCTGGCCTCTGTCAGAAAAATCCTCATTTCTAAGGAGTCTATTATTGTTCCCAAGAAGGGAACTCTTGTTGACGGAGATAGAGAACTTTTTTCTACGTTCACTTTCCACCCGTGAGATCTGAGAAAGGCCAGGACAATGTCCGTATGAGCCTTTGCTTGTGGTAGGGACGACGCTTGAATCAGAATGTCGTCCAAGTAAGGTACTACTGCAATGCCCCTTGGTCGTAGCGCCGCTAGAAGGGACCCTAGCACCTTTGTGAAAATTCTTGGAGCAGTGGCTAATCCGAATGGAAGTGCCACAAACTGGTAATGCTTGTCCAGAAAGGCGAACCTTAGGAACCGATGATGTTCCTTGTGGATAGGAATATGTAGATACGCATCCTTTAAATCCACCGTGGTCATGAATTGACCTTCCTGGATGGAAGGAAGAATTGTCCGAATGGTTTCCATTTTGAACGATGGAACCTTGAGAAACTTGTTTAGGATCTTGAGATCTAAGATTGGTCTGAATGTTCCCTCTTTTTTGGGAACTATGAACAGATTGGAGTAGAATCCCATCCCTTGTTCTCCTAATGGAACAGGATGAATCACTCCCATTTTTAACAGGTCTTCTACACAATGTAAGAATGCCTGTCTTTTTATGTGGTCTGAAGACAATTGAGACCTGTGGAACCTCCCCCTTGGGGGAAGCTCCTTGAATTCCAGAAGATAACCTTGGGAGACTATTTCTAGCGCCCAAGGATCCAGAACACCTCTTGCCCAAGCCTGAGCGAAGAGAGAAAGTCTGCCCCCCACCAGATCCGGTCCCGGATCGGGGGCCAACATCTCATGCTGTCTTGGTAGCAGTGGCAGGTTTCTTGGCCTGCTTACCTTTGTTCCAGCCTTGCATTGGCCTCCAGGCTGGCTTGGTTTGAGAAGTATTACCCTCTTGCTTAGAGGATGTAGCACTTGGGGCTGGTCCGTTTCTGCGAAAGGGACGAAAATTTGGTTTATTTTTAGCCTTGAAAGACCTATCCTGAGGAAGGGCGTGGCCCTTACCCCCAGTGATATCAGAAATAATCTCTTTCAAGTCAGGGCCAAACAGCGTTTTCCCCTTGAAAGGTATGTTAAGCAATTTGTTCTTGGAAGACGCATCCGCTGACCAAGATTTTAGCCAAAGCGCTCTGCGCGCCACAATAGCAAACCCTGAATTTTTCGCCGCTAATCTAGCCAATTGCAAAGTGGCGTCTAAAGTAAAAGAGTAAGCCAATTTGAGAGCATGAATTCTGTCCATAATCTCCTCATAAGAAGAATCTTTATTGAGCGACTTTTCTAGTTCATAGAACCAGAAACACGCTGCTGTAGTGACAGGAACAATGCATGAAATTGGTTGTAGAAGGTAACCTTGCTGAACAAACATCTTTTTAAGCAAACCCTCTAATTTTTTATCCATAGGATCTTTGAAAGCACAACTATCTTCTATAGGGATAGTAGTGCGTTTGTTTAGAGTAGAAACCGCCCCCTCGACCTTGGGGACTGTCTGCCACAAGTCCTTTCTGGGGTCGACCATAGCAAACAATTTCTTAAATACAGTATAGGGGGAGGGACAAAAGGTATGCCGGGCCTTTCCCATTCTTTGTTTACAATGTCCGCCACCCGCTTGGGTATAGGAAAAGCTTCGGGGGGCCCCGGGACCTCTAGGAACTTGTCCATCTTACATAATTTCTCTGGAATGACCAAATTCTCACAATCATCCAGAGTAGATAACACCTCCTTAAGCAGAGCGCGGAGATGTTCCAATTTAAATTTGAATGTAATCACATCAGGTTCAGCTTGTTGAGAAATTTTCCCTGAATCTGAAATTTCTCCCTCAGACAAAACCTCCCTGGCCCCCTCAGACTATTGTAGGGGCATTTCAGAACCATTATCATCAGCGTCCTCATGCTCTTCAGTATTTTCTAAAACAGAGCAGTCGCGCTTTCGCTGATAAGTGGGCATTTTGGCTAAAATGTTTTTGATAGAATTATCCATTACAGCCGTTAATTGTTGCATAGTAAGGAGTATTGGCACACTAGATGTACTAGGGGCCTCCTGTGTGGGCAAGACTGGCGTAGACGAAGGAGGGGATGATGCAGTACCATGCTTACTCCCCTCACTTGAGGAATCATCTTGGGCATCATTTTCTCTAAATTTTGTGTCACATAAATCACATCTATTTAAATGAGAAGGAACCTTGGCTTCCTCACATACAGAACATAGTCTATCTGATAGTTCAGACATGTTAAACAGGCATAAACTTGATAACAAAGTACAAAAAACGTTTTAAAATAAAACCGTTACTGTCACTTTAAATTTTAAACTGAACACACTTTATTACTGAAAATGTGAAAAAGTATGAAGGAATTGTTCAAAATTCACCAAAATTTCACCACAGTGTCTTAAAGCCTTAAAAGTATTGCACACCAAATTTGAAAGCTTTAACTCTTAAAATAACGGAACCGGAGCCGTTTTTATATTTAACCCCTATACAGTCCCTGGTATCTGCTTTGCTGAGACCCAACCAAGCCCAAAGGGGAATACGATACCAAATGACGCCTTCAGTAAGCTTTTTCTATGTATCTGAGCTCCTCACACATGCATCTGCATGCCTTGCTTCCCAAAAACAACTGCGCAATAGAGGCGCGAAAATGAGGCTCTGCCTATGAATAGAGAAGGCCCCCAGTGAAAAAGGTGTCCAATACAGTGCCTGCCGGTTATTTTACATAATTCCCAAGAATAAAATAACTCCTCAAAGCTATGAAGTATTAAAAATGCTTATAAATCAATCGTTTTAGCCCAGAAAAATGTCTACCAGTCTTTAAAGCCCTTGTGAAGCCCTTTATTCTTATTTAATAAAAATGGCTTACCGGATCCCATAGGGAAAATGACAGCTTCCAGCATTACCAAGTCTTGTTAGAAATGTGTCATACCTCAAGCAGCAAAAGTCTGCTCACTGTTTCCCCCAACTGAAGTTAATTCCTCTCAACAGTCCTGTGTGGAAACAGCCATCGATTTTAGTAACGGTTGCTAAAATCATTTTCCTCTTACAAACAGAAATCTTCATCTCTTTTCTGTTTCAGAGTAAATAGTACATACAGGTATACCTCACTTTACAGCGCTTCACTTTACATCGCTTCGCTAATACAGCGCTTTGTGGAGCTGAAGTTCAACCTCCAAAGATTCTGAAACAGTGCTGTAATCATTGTGAGATTGCAAGAAAAGGGACTGTCACCATTTTGTTATGCGCAGTTCACTCCGTTTACAGCATTACAGTGCAATCTGTGTCTCAGTGGTATAGTCTGACAAATTTTACTACAGTCATTGTCACTATTTTACATGTACAGTATTTATTGAATACTGTGCTGTGCTAGTGTTAAACTAAACATAGCATTATTGTACCCCTAATATATGTTAGTTCAAACATGTTTTCATGTTTTTAAACACACTGGCAAGTGAAAAGAAAGCTAAAACTGCCTTGTTTCACTTTGAGGCGGTTTTCACTTTACAGCGGGGCTCCGGTCCCTAACCCGCTGTATGAGCGGGGTATACCTGTACCAGCACTATTTTAAAATAACAAACTCTTGATTGAAGAATAAAAACTACATTTAAACACTAAAAAACTCTAAGCCATCTCCGTGGAGATGTTGCCTGTACAACGGCAAAGAGAATGACTGGGGAAGGCGGAGCCTAGGAGGGATCATGTGACCAGCTTTGCTGGGCTCTTTGCCATTTCCTGTTGGGGAAGAGAATATCCCACAAGTAAGGATGACGCCGTGGACCGGACACACCTATGTTTGGAGAAATTTCTCTATAAATTAAAGGGGCACTGAAGTCATTTTTCATATATGCATCAGAAATTACTTTTAGGCATTGTTTGCCTCTCTAAATAATTTTTAGCAAAAAATAAATCATGACATCTAATACTGTTAATGGCATATAAAAGTCAAAATTAAACTCTTGTGATCCAGATAGATCAAGTAACAAAAATACTGTGCACTCTGAGGCACCAGCTTCTACTAAGCATGTGCATTAGTTTACAGTATATATGTATGAGTCTATGATTGGCTGATGGCTGTCACATGAGAGAGAGAGAACAGTGAAATAAACCATATTTGTCTGAATTTCAATTGAGCAGTAGGTTTTTTTTTTTTTTTTTTTTTTAATTATTATGCAGTTGTTGATGCAAAAGGTTTTCAATATTTATTTTGCACCTTTTGGTTTTTAAAAATTGTGCTTGTTCCACACTCCCTAAAAATCAAAAAAGAAAATTCTGCAACCTGCAAGTCAAATAGCTGATTTAGGCAATTTTCAGAATTGCGAAAGACTAGCTTGCAGATTTTGCTTTCTTGTTTCTTTAGGGAGCATGGAACAAAGCCCAATTATTTCACAAACAGAGGAGGTGTCAAATCTATTTCACCATGAACTGTTATGCTTTGTCATTACTACTGTAAAAAGATATAATAAATATGTTAAGGCTGAACTCACCTCCACCTGACTAGCCAGATAACGGCTGTCTCCCTCAACGCTGATAGAGAAATCATAATAGCCACTAGCCGGTTTCACTTCCATGAAATTCAGTTCAAAAGTTTCCCTGTGCAATAAACACAATTTGGAGAGCTGTAATTTTAATTTGGAAATATAGCAACAACAAAAAATAAACAACCACCTCCTATAATGAGACAAACAAAATAAAAACAGAGTGCAGCAGTAGAAAGAATAGCTATAGATAACCTATGTGTACTATAGCTGTATCTGGAAAAAAGATTAACATGATAAAGAGGGAAGGCAAAAAATCAATTGACAGTGGGTTCTGAGAATTTGAGAGACTATGGCTCTAAATTTAAATAATATGTAACTGCTAATGGAACTTTTTTTTTTTATTAAATCCAATTGGTGCAAGCATGGGATAAGCACTATTTGTATAGCAGAAGCAAGCAAGATAATAAAGCATGTCATTCATTAATTAATTTAATTTATTGGGAGCAGCCACTCTCAGGCAGCAAGATGATACTTACCCAGGTGCAGAGAATGAAGCCTGCTGCAGCACGACTGTCTTGGTAGCACTGGACTTTGCCTGGTTTACTTTAACTTTGGCTTCACTCAGTGGTTGGGAAAGGACATTGGTAACCAACAGCTATAGATTAAAAACAAGTTTTAGTAAGAAGTACGGAAGGAGGAACTTGTTTTCGAACAAGGAAGGTCACTACCATGGAGTACACTCACCTTTAGGAAGGGTTGTTTGTGGGATACAGCAGCTGGTCCATCAGGTACCACAATGAGGGGGATGTGGTAGCGGTTGTGAGAAAGTGCAGAGGCTGCCAGTGTTACACTAAAGGCTTCTGAGAGAGAGTCAAAGTTCTTCCTACTGAAGATGGCATTAACCAGCTGGACAATCTGTTCCTGTGGATTTTAATGGAGAGAAAGGGATATTTAGATGGGTTGTATGGATGGTCATAAAAATGACAGTTGTCTTCAGCATGCAAGGATAAGGCACTGTAATGGTGTTACAGTCAATCAATAACATTTTACTGCTACTTGACCAGCATAGTATGGCCACTTAACTCACTTCCTTTAGTGCTGGCTCCATGCCAACATGATCAGACAGTCTGTAGGTGGCGGCTACAAACAGAGATGTGGCTTCAAGACCTTCTTCAAACTGCAAATACTGACCTCCCAGATCATCAAGACGTGCTACCAGATCCTGACATGGGGTGAGGAAAAATCAATCACAGAACAAAAGTCAGTAACATAAACCAAAATAAAACAGTTACAACCACATACAATGCATATTTCCTCTTAAAGGGCGAATAAACGCAAAATTTAACAACTCATAAAATGCCTAATTAATGAAAGTATAACATTATAGCAATATACATTCACTATTTTGTTGAATTTATCTGTAAAATACATCTGAAATGTGTGTTTGTTCCATTTTCTCCTAGGGCGTTTTGGATTAATACTTTTATCTACGTTTCTAGTGTTTTTCATCAACTATCAGTTTTGCATCAACAATCATAAGAGGCAAAGCATTATTTGCAATAGCAGTGGGCATACTAGATAGTTTGTGTGCATCATTTGAGAGATAGATATTTGAAAAGGACAGTGCGTCTGTTTTAATAGCTGTTTAATAAATTATTAACCCCTTTGCTGCAGTCTTTCAATACTGCTGTGCTAAGCAGATTTTTAGCTTTTTTTATTCGGTTTTAATTTATAACACTATTGTAAATCATATTTAACTAAGCTGAATTAGAGCTAAGCAAACTTTAAGAAAGAGTCCAATCAATACCTTATACAACTGAAGGTATTAACAACAACAATGGCTCTATTAATATCCAGTAGTATTAAAGGGAAATTCTAGTAAGCAGTTTTGCAACACACATGTATTACTGTTTCAGTAATCGCTTTTACTGTGCTCAGGACTAGGGAGCATAAGTCTGTATGGCCTGTGCAGCTGCATTTACACAATGTATAAAAAAGGGGGAATTCGGACATGCTGTATTATGTTACAGTTTCTCTAGATGGTTAACATAGCTGTTGGCCGTATACAGGGAGAGGATTGGTTCCCTACACATATACTATGAAATGAGCACAGATCTCCGGACTGACTGGATGAGAATAAAATGTCAAACACATGAAGGCCCAGGATCAGGAGACAAATATAAACATTTGACGCTAGTAAATATGTTGAGATCATGGCAATATGTATTACTGTCTGAACATAAGCTTTAAATACCTCAATCTCCTCCACAATTCCTCGCAGATCTGCTTGTTGGGACAGGTGGGAAGCGGTCAGCAGGGCCTCAATAGTTCTGCAGAGAGATAAAATGAAAAATTACCGATGTAAAAATCACCATTGTAAAAGCAATTGGAATACAAGTTATTCAAATTACATTATGTAGGAATAACAATATAAATTCTAGTTAGCAACTTGCAATCTATTATCTAAACCATCCCCTATTTATATTCTCAAGCATATAAAAATTGCCTGTTAGCGGTTTCCCAAAATCACTGCAAGCCTGTTCATGTGGGAAGGATCCCACCCCACCTTATAATTCCTCCTGCTTTACAGATGACAGTCTCATTTCCATGACAATGCTGAGCTCTCCAGAGGGATGCTGAGGGGGACACAGCAATTTAGAATTGTCACCTTGTATAGAGATGGAATGACATACCTGTCCTTATCTATGTGTTGGAATTAAAGAATTTATAGAAAAGGAGCTTTCTGCTGTCACTAGGGATTCTGCCATTAACACTACAAAGCAGCTTTAAAAGTCATCATGTAGAAATTTGCATCAACATTCCTACTTACAATAAAAAAACGATGTTAACAATCCATTTATATGGAGATTAGAATTATTTATTGTACAAAGAAAGTGCATTATGTTTATTCTGCAGAGTATTTAGGAATTTATTGTCAACAAGATTTGGTGGTGGGGAGGATGCAAGGTGGTAGCACTTAGCTACTTTTAATGCCTAGAGTCTCAATAGTGCAGCGGCCAATGAAACAGGGTAGGTGGACAAATGAATATGTTCTCTGCACATAGGTTTACCAGTATATAGTATTGTACAGAGTATCAGCCAGCCAAGGAAGACAAACAACCATAATTTTCTCTGTGTAAAGAAAATAAAGAAGGATTCTTTATCCCTGGGGCTAACTAGCCACTGTACATGCAGCATCCATGATTCAAATGAGTGCAATGTTTTATCATGCAAAACAGGTAGCACACTGAATAAGAGCAAGAAAATGATGGTAAACAGGCTAAACATGAAAGAGGTCATGCGCCTGACAAGCTTTTCAGTGAGTGGTAAATTGCTTGTCTGAAAACAGCTTGCTTTGGTTAAGTGATTATGTTGTTGAAGCAGAGGTGCCATAAGTTTTATGTTTGAATACATTTAACACATTGGTTGCCCAGCAAATGGGTTAATATAATAAAAACGTTTTGTTTTGAAGGAAAAAAAGGAATGGTGATAATTTTCTTTCTATAGCAAAGATGAATTCCCACAACACCATGTAGTTTTCAATGATTTCAATGGAACATTTAGATCTAGGCCATAAATGGCACTATTTCGGGTTTAATCACCCTTAATCATGCCATGATTAAGGGTGATTAAACCCGAAAGGTTGCCATTTATATGTTCCAATAAAATCATTGGAATCTACATGGTGCTGTGGGAATTTTTGCTTTGGATAACATAGGGTGTATGCAGTAACCCTGTCCCAGATGTGTACACGTGAATGTGTTGAAGTACTGTAATCCAGTGCATATTTGTTTTACTAAAAATAGTAGACTTCCACAACAATGCAATTATTATAGGTAATTAACACTCTAAACCATAATAAAAAGGAAGGCACTTAATGCTGCTTCTAATGATTTATTATACGTGCAATTGTGATTATCAAAGAGCCAGATTTTACAATGCATCTTGTTGACCACAAATTTTATTGCCAACTCTTAAAAACTAAGATAGAGCACTCAAAGCTTTGCCTGTACAAAGCTCACAAATAAATACCAGGGTTATATATAAATACGTTTTGGGTTATGGACAACAGATTAAATAAATTAATGGCAAGCAAGTACAATTAAAACCTACCGAGTCATATTTTAACTGTACAATGGTTAGTAGTTACTGGGCTGGAGAAATTCTACCACCACTTTAACCCCTTTACTGAAAAAGCCTTTTTCACACACCTGTGTTACTTAAATTGAAACTGGGGGAAAAAAACAACAACATTGAAAATAGCCAGGTGACCGCTGTCGCTACTGTGATCACCTTACTAAATTGCCATTAAGGGAAGACAATATAGGCTTTTTGGGTTGCCCCGAGAGAGAATATGCTGCAATGTCATCACAGAAAATGCAGCATGTCAGCAGAAAGAATGGGACATATGCAGGATCTGTTAGCACTTTTGTTTTGCAGAGCTGCTCCACAGAAGGATGTTCTTTTTAAAAACACAAACAATGTTTCTTAACACAGTGCAACCAGAGCGAAGTGCTGCTTGAAGAGAACAGTCAAATACAGAGCAGTGCTACAAAGTGGCAGCGCATTGATTGATGATTGTTTCAGGGATATTTTCAACCCTGCCCCTTAGCCTTTCCAGATTTTCAAAGCTGCGACTCATGAATGTAAGATGTTCTAGTGAGAAATTAACCTTTTTTATTACTACATTTGAACCTTATAATTTTGTGATGTTAGAACAAGAGCAAAGGAAACAAAAATTTAAGAGAATTTTGAAAGAAAGAAAAAAAAAAAAAAACACTTTCCAATTTACTTCTATTATCAATTTTCTTTGTTTTCTTGTATCCTTTGTAAAAAAACTTAAGGTAAATTACAGGAGTGTGCATGTGTCCTCGCCACAATATGGCAGCAGTTTTGAAACAATGTTATACATTATCAAGAGCACTAGATGGCAGCACTAATTCCTGGCATGTAGTGCTCAGGCATGTCTAGATATCTCTAACAAAAAAATAACATGAGAACAAAGCAAATTTGATAATAGAAGTAAATGTGAAACTTTAACATTATAGTCCCTACCTGAATCATGGGGGGGGGGGGGGGGAATTGTCTTTCATGTCTCTTTATAGGTAAATCCTAGGTGACCTCAAAAGCATGCATGTCTTCAGCTATCTGGCAGCAGTATTTGCAACATTGTTCCAAACACTGAGGCAATAAACTGGTAAAGACACATGCCGCTAAGCTCTTATCAGCCTACCTAGATTTACTCTTCAAAATATACCAAGAAAGCTGAGAAAATTGAAAGGTTGTTTCAAATGACATGCTCTATCTGAATCATGAAAGTTTAATGTTAACTTTACTATTCCTTTAACACAATTTCTTTTTTTTCTATGCAGCTAAATTGCAATTGAATTTTCAACTGCTGCAATATATTATAAAACTTTAAAAATGAGCTGGTGCTAGATATGAGCATTAGGAGGTTTTGGATACCTCCAAATGCGGAAGGCGGCCACTTATGCCTTTCGGCTATTTTCAGAGCTAAATTTATTCTTTTGAAACTGCAACACACTAGGATCTGGATTAGCACAAATTTTAGTGTGTTGCAGTTTCACAAGAATAAATTTGACTCCAAAAATACCCGAACAGCACTAGCAGCCACCTTTTTCCGCATTCAGGAGTTCTCCAAAACCCCTGAATGCACATATCAAGGTGGAGCTTTAGTGTATCTGCCTAATTAAAATTGTATTTCAAAATGAGCTGCAGAAAATGTTTCACTAAATAAATCTCATTGCAGAAAGTGAAAAAAAGCTTTACCTCTGGGGTGGGTTGAACTAGAGAGACCCCTTTGTGCCAGTTTAGAAGAAGGCAATTTTTTTTGTGCCAAATGACCACCTACCTATACAGACACAGTTTACATATTCTTTTAAAAACAAAATTTATGCTTACCTGACAAAATTTCTTTCTTTTGCGATGTACCGAGTCCACGGATTCATCCTAACTTGTGGGATATTGTCCTTCCTGACAGGAAGTAGCAAAGCTGTCTATATAGCTCCCCCCTTAACTCCACCCCCCAGTCATTCGACCGAAGGCCAAGGAAGAAAAGGAGAAACTATAAGGTGCAGAGGTGACTGAAGTTTACATTAAAAAAAAAAAATACTATCTGTCTTGAATAGACAGGGCGGGCCGTGGACTCGGTACATCGCAAAAGAAAGAAATTTATCAGGTAAGCATTAATTTTGTTTTCTTTTGCATGATGTACCGAGTCCACGGATTCATCCTAACTTGTGGGATATAAATACCAAAGCTTTAGGACACGGATGAAGGGAGGGACAAGACAGGAACCTAAAAACGGAAGGCACCACTGCTTGCAAGCCTTTCTCCCAAAGATAGCCTCCGAAGAAGCAAAATTATCAAATTTATAAAATTTTGAAAAAAGGCATGAAGCAACGACCAAGTCGCAGCCTTACAAAGCATCATTTTTAAAAGCCCATGTGGAAGCTACCGCTCTAGTAGAATGAGCTGTAATCCTTCCAGGAGGGTGCTGTCCAGCAGTCTCATAAGCCAAACGGATGATGCTTTTCAGCCAAAAGGAAAGAGAAGTCGCCGTAGCCTTTTGACCCCTACGCTTTCCAGAATAGACAACAAACAAAGAAGATGTTTGACGAAAATCTTTGGTTGCCTGCAAATAAAATTTAAATGCACGAACCAAGTCCAAGTTGTGCAACAGACGTTCCTTCTTACAAGAAGGATTAGGACACAGAGAAGGAACAAGAATTTCTTGATTGATATTCCTGTTAGTAACAACCTTAGGTAGGAACTAGTGATGCACCGAAATGGAAATTCTGGACCGAAACCGAATCCGAAAATCCGGGATGCACTTGGCCGAAAACCGAAACTGATACCGAAAATGTGTTTTTTCAAATTAATTTTTTTTAGTTTTTTTTTTTTTGCATAATTAGAGCCAATAAAAAAAGCCCACACTTTTATTGAAAGTAATACACTAAAATTGGACCAAAATATCTTAAAACAATAATATGCTACACAATAATTTTACCAAGAAAAAAAAAAAAAAAGAAAAAAATGCAATTTCCGGCCAAAATGTTTCCTCACTTAAAACAATTATAAATATCAATATACTGTATTCTTCATTTAGTTTTATGTATCAGAATCATATTTAACTTTTTTTTTTTTTTTACCAATTATCCAAATAAAGTATAGTCCTAGAAAACTCATATGCAGAACAGTAAGTCAAGTAATAAACTTAAAAAGCAGCTCTAGGCTAGCATCAAATTTGAAACATGCTACACAATAATTTTACCGAAAATAACAGGCAAAAAACCCGAAAACCGAAATAGCCAAAAAGGCTATTTTCGGCCGAAACTTTCTGCGGCCGAAATTTCGGTGCATCCCTAGTAGGAACCCAGGCTTGGTATGCAAGACCACCTTATCAGCATGGAACACAAGATAAGGAGAGTCACATTGTAATGCAGATAGTTCAGAAACTCTTCAAGCTGAAGAGATAGCAACTAGGAACAAAACTTTCCAAGATAAAAGCTTAATATTTATGGAATGCATGGGTTCAAACGGAACCCCCTGAAGAACTCTAAGAACTAACTAATAAGGTATACCAAAGCGCCAACTATACGAAGGCTGGGTCTGGACCTAATGCAATATTATTAAACGATTACAATAAACAATTTATTGAGTACACAAATAAGTTAAAAACATGGATCCATGTATAATCAAATTTATACAACAATAATAGCTAAATGAATAGTTAAAACAAATAGTTATGTAACAGATATAGCACTTAAAATTGTGCAAACATTGCTCTTAAAAATATTCCTAAAAAATTCCAAATTTAGTATAAGGCTCACAACAGAAATTCAACTTTGTGTTTACCACATAAACAAATTTATACAGCAATAATAGCTAAATGAATAGTTAAAACAAATAGTTATATAGCAGATATGGCATTTAAAATTGTGCAAACATTGCTCTTAAAAAATATTCCTAAAAAATTCCAAATTAAGTATAAGGCTCACAACAAAAATTCAACTTTGTGTTAACCACATACACATAATAGGTGAAATATATTAGTCAGTTATATAATATTATCTAAGCAATAATGTTAGATTCTATGCAATGCTCCTAAATATTTCCAATAGTGACTAATGTGTAAGGCTGTGAGTTAGACCTTTAACTGTGTGTTTAACACATACGCTTTGTCAAGTAAAAAATATATTGTGACAGCAATATACCAAAGTAAAAAATGTGTATCAAAAAAGTTGTGTGCAAAAATTAGTCTACAAAAATTATTAATGGTCAAAAAATAGGTTGATCTTCAAAAAACAAGAACAACAAAGATTGTGAAAAATCAAAAACCAAAAATTTACAAAAACATTGTGGTGTTCAAATAGTAACTTATATAAACGTAAATAATAGTCCAAAAAATAGTCCAACAGTGAAAATTTAATAGAAAAAATAATCCAACAATAAATTACAATAAGTAGTGTGTCTCTTTAAGAAAAAACAATAATCCTTAAAGTGTTGCGAATCCTAACCGCAATAGTTATAGTGATTTTCCAAGTGTTTTATACTGAATAGCAGTGTCAGTACTTGCTAGCCGTTTTCCAACCCAAAATTCTATCTTCTTGGCAAATATTTTGTTATAATCCCTGGATGATCCTTCTGTAAAAGAAAGATATGATGGTGTAGATTGTTTTTAGATCAATAGAAAAACAGAATTTATGTTTACCTGATAAATTTCTTTCTCCAACATTGGTGTGTCCGGTCCGCGGCTTCATCCTTACTTGTGAGATATTCTCTTCCCCTACAGGAAATGGCAAAGAGAGCACCCAGCAAGAGCTGTCCATATAGCTCCCCCTCTGGCTCCGCCCCCCAGTCATTCGACCGACGGTTAGGAGAAAAAGGAGAAACCATAGGGTGCCGTGGTGACTGTAGTATATAAAGAAAGAAATTCTTCAAACCTGATTAAAAACCAGGGCGGGCCGTGGACCTGACACACCGTTGGAGAAAGAAATTTATCAGGTAAACATAAATTCTGTTTTCTCCAACATTGGTGTGTCCGGTCCACGGCTTCATCCTTACTTGTGGGAACCAATACCAAAGCTTTAGGACACGAATGAAGGGATGGAGCAAACCAGGTTACCTAAACGGAAGGCACCACGGCTTGCAAAACCTTTCTCCCAAAAAAAGCCTCAGAAGAAGCATAAATATCGAATTTGTAAAATTTGGCAAAAGTATGCAGAGAAGACCAAGTCGCTGCCTTACAGATCTGATCAACAGAAGCCTCGTTCTTGGAAGCCCATGTGGAAGCCACAGCTCTAGTAGAATGAGCTGTAATTCGTTCAGGAGGCTGCCGTCCGGCAGTCTCATAAGCCAATCGGATGATGCTTTTCAGCCAAAAAGAAAGAGGTAGCAGTAGCTTTCTGCCCTCTCCTCTTACCAGAATACACAACAAACAAGGATGACGTCTGTCTGAAATCCTTTGTTGCTTCTAAATAGAACTTTAAAGCACGGACCACATCTAGATTGTGTAACAAGCGTTCCTTCTTTGAAACTGGATTCGGACACAGAGAAGGAACAACAATTTCCTGGTTAATATTCCTGTTGGAACCACCCTTGGAAGAAAACCAGGCTTGGTACGTAAAAAAACCTTATCTGTATGGAATACCAGATAGGGAGAAGTACACTGCAAAGCAGATAATTCAGAAACTCTTCTAGCAGAAGAAATAGCAACCAAAAACAGAACTTTCCAAGATAGTAACTTAATATCTATGGAATGCATGGGTTCAAACGGAACCCCCTGAAGAACTGACAGAACTAAATTTAGACTCCAAGGAGGAGTCATGGGTCTGTAAACAGGCTTGATTCTAACGAACGCCTGTACATCTGGCACTGCTGCCAGACGTTTGTGCAACAAAACAGACAGAGCAGATATCTGTCCTTTAAGAGAACTCACTGACAACCCTTTATCCAAACCCTTTTGGAGAAAGGAAGTATCCTAGGAATTTTAATTTTACTCCAAGAGAATCCCTTGGATTTGCACCAACAGATATATTTTTTCCATATCTTATGGTAAATCTTCCTTGTCACAGGTTTTCTGGCTTGGACCAGAGTATATATAACTGAATCTGAAAACCCACGCTTAGATAAAATCAATCGTTCAATTTCCAAACAGTCAGTTGCAGAGAGACTAGATTTGGATGTTCGAATGGACCTTGTACTAGAAGATCCTGTCTCAAAGGTAGCTTCCATGGTGGAGCCGATGACATATTCACCAGGTCTGCATACCAAGTTCTGCGTGGCCACGCAGGGGCTATTAGAATCACCGAGGCCTGCTCCTGTTTGATCCTGGCTACAAGCCTGGGAAGGAGAGGGAACGGTGGAAATACCTAAGCTAGGTTGAACGACCAAGGCACCATTAATGCATCCACCAGTGTCGCCTTGGGATCCCTGGATCTGGACCCGTATCGAAGAACCTTTGCGTTCTGGCGAGACGCCATCAGATCCATATCTGGAATGCCCCATAGTTGAGTTAACTGGGCAAAAACCTCCGGGTGGAGTTCCCACTCCCCCGGATGAAAAGTCTGATGAGTCAAATAATCCGCCTCCCAGTTGTCCACTCCTGGTATGTGAATTGCAGATAGGTGGCAGGAGTGATCCTCCGCCCATTTGATGATCTTGGATACCTCTCTCATCGCTAAGGAACTCTTTGTTCCCCCCTGATGATTGATGTACGCTACAGTCGTCATGTTGTCCAACTGGAACCTTATGAATTTGGCTTTGCTAGGTGAGGCCACGCCAGGAGCGCATTGAATATCGCTCTCAGTTCTAAAATGTTTATCGGGAGAAGAGACTCCTCTCAAGACCATAGACCTTGAGCTTTCAGAGAGTCCCAGACCGCACCCCAGCATAAGAGACTGGCGTCGGTCTTGACAATGACCCATTCTGGTCTGCGGAAACTCATTCCCTGAGACAGGTGATCGTGAGACAACCACCAACGGAGAGAATCCCTGGTTACCTGGTCTACTTGAATCTGGGGAGACAAGTCTGCATAGTCCCCATTCCGCTGATTGAGCATGCACAGTTGTAATGGTCTTAGATAAATTCGAGCAAAAAGAACAATGTCCATTGCTGCAACCATCAATCCTACTACTTCCATGCACTGAGCTATGGAAGGCTGAAGAATAGAGTGAAGAACTTGACAAGCGTTTAGAAGCTTTGACTTTCTGACCTCTGTCAGGAAGATCTTCATTTCTAAAGAATCTATAATTGTTCCCAAAAAGGGAACTCTTGTTGACGGAGACAGGGAACTCTTTTCTACGTTCACCCTCCACCCGTGAGATCTGAGAAAGGCTAGAACAATATCTGTATGATCTTTGTGGATAGGAATATGCAGGTACGCATCCTTTAAGTCCATGGTAGTCATATATTGACCCTCCTGGATTGTTGGTAAAATTGTCCGAATGGTTTCCATTTTGAATGATGGAACTCTGAGGAATTTGTTTAGAATTTTTAGATCCAGAATTGGCCTGAAAATTCCCTCTTTTTTTTTTTGGGAACTACAAACAGGTTTGAGTAAAAACCCAGACCTTGTTCCGCTGTCGGAACTGGGTTTATCACTCCCATTTTTAATAGGTCTCCTACGCAATGTAAGAATGCCTGTCTCTTTATCTGGTCTGAAGATAAGCGAGACATGTGGAACCTTCCCCTTGGAGGAAGTTCCTTGAACTCTAGAAGATACCCTTGAGAGACTATTTCTAGTGCCCAGCGATCCTGAACATCTCCTGCCCAAGCCTGAGCAAAGAGAGAAGTCTGCCCCCTACTAGATCCGGTCCCAGATCGGGGGCTACCCCTTCATGCTGTCTTGGTAGCAAGCAGCAGGCTTCTTGGCCTGTTTACCCTTGTTCCAGCCTTGCAATGGTTTCCATGCTGGCTTAGGCTGGGAAGAGTTGCCTTCTTGTCTGGAGGCCGCAGAGTTAGGATTCCGTCCGTTCCTGAAATTGCGAAAGGAACGAAAATTAGATTTGTTCTTAGCCTTGAAAGGCCTATCCTGTGGGAGGGCATGTCCCTTTCCACCAGTAATGTCTGAAATAATCTCTTTCAATTCCGGCCCGAAAAGTGTCTTACCCTTGAAAGGAATATTAAGCAATTTATTCTTGGACGACACATCTGCCGACCAGGATTTTAGCCAAAGCGCTCTGCGCGCCATTATTGCAAACCCTGAATTTTTCGCCGCTAACTTAGCCAATTGGAAAGCGGCATCCAAAATAAAGGAATTAGCCAACTTTAGTGCGTGAATTCTGTCCATGACTTCATCATATGGAGTCTCTTTTTGGAGCGAATTTTCTAGTTCCTTGAACCAAAAATACGCTGCCGAGGTGACAGGAATCATGCACGAGATTGGTTGAAGCAGGAAACCTTGCTGAACAAATATCTTTTTTTAGCAATCCTTCCAATTTTTTATCCATAGGATCTTTAAAAGCGCAACTGTCCTCAATAGGAATAGTTGTGCGCTTAGCTAACGTTGACACTGCCCCCTCAACCTTAGGAACCGTTTGCCATGCGTCCCTTCTGGGGTCAACAATGGGGAACATTTTCTTGAATATAGGAGGTGGAACAAAAGGTATACCTGGCTTTTCCCACTCCTTAGTCACTATATCCGCCACCCGCTTGGGTATCGGAAAGGCATCAGCGTGCACCGGGACCTCTAAGAATTTGTCCATCTTGCACAATTTCTCTGGAATTACCAAAGAATCACAGTCATCAAGAGTAGTTAGGACCTCCTTAAGCAGGGCGCGGAGATGTTCTAACTTAAATTTAAATGCTACGACATCAGTGTCTGCCTGCTGAGAAACTTTTCCTGAATCAGAAATTTCCCCCTCAGACAGGCCCTCCCTCACTGTCAATTCAGATTGATGTGAGGGTATAACTGATAAATTGTCCTCAGCGCCAACCTGCTCATCTTCTGTATTTAAAACTGAGCTGTCACGCTTTCTAGGGTAGGATGGCAGTTTGGATAACAGATTTGCTATAGAATTATCCATTACTGCTGTTAACTGTTGCATAGTAACAAGCATTGGCGCACTAGATGTACTAGGTATCGCCTGCACGGGCAAAACTGGTGTTGACACGGAAGGAGAGGATGAGGAACTATCCCCACTACCTTCATTAAAAGAATCATCTTGGGCAATCTTATTCAATGTGGCAGTACTGTCCATACTTTGTTTGGACGCTATGACACAATTTGCACAAACATTAATTGGGGGAACCACCTTGGCTTTCATACACACAGAACATAAGCCATCTGAAGGTATAGACATGTTAGACAGAATTTGGCAGGCTAATAATGCAATAAAAGCATTTTTAAAGAAAAGCGTTACTGTCCCTTTAAATAATAAACAGGCACACTTTATTTCTGATATATTGAAAAACAATGAAGGCAATGTCCGATTTTTACAAAATGTTCACCCCAGAGTCCTAATGCCTTGAAAGTATTGCACACCAAGTTTCAAGACTTTAACCCTTAAAATGAGCAAACCAGAGCTATTTGTTCAATTAGACAATTTTAGTACACTACAATCACAGCCACAGCCTTGCTGCGGCTTTTTACCTTCCCTGAGAGTTATTCAGCAATGAAATAAACCTTCCAGGGTCCGTTTTAGTATGCCACAGGACCCCTCACATGAAGCTGCATGCACTGCCATGGAAATAAACTGCGCAATTGAGGCACGAAAACGGGGCCTCCTTCCTCTGCATTACCAGAGTGAAGGGGCCTTCCTGACTGAAATAGCCGTCTAACTCAATGCCAGGCGAAAAAAACGTTCCAAAAAGTGCTTTTAAGTGCACAAAACACTCTACATGCCATTAAAATATGGAAAAAAAAAAACAATCTATTTAGCCCACAATAGTGTCAACCAGTGTAGAGCCCATTTGTAAGCCTTAATCTGTTATGAGTCTGAGAAAATGGCTTACTTACCCCTTAAAGGGACACTGTACCCAAAGAGCATGCAATTTTAAGCAACTTTCTAATTTAACTCTATTATCAATTTTTCTTCGTTCTATTGCTATCATTATTTGAAAAAGAAGGCATCTAAGCTTTTTTTTGGTTTCAGTACTCTGGACAGCACTATTTTATTGGTGGATGAATCTATCCACCAATCAGCAAGGACAACACAGGTTGTTCACCAAAAATGGGCCGGCATCTAAACTTACATTCTTGCATTTCAAATAAAGATACCAAGAGAATGAAGAAACTTTGATAATAGGAGTAAATTAGAAAGTTGCTTAAAATGTCATGCTCAATCTGAATCACGCAATAATTTTTTTGGGTACAGTGTCCCTTTAAGGGAAAACTGACAGTCTTCTACCATTAACATGTCTTGTTAGAAATATGACTGATCATACCTTGAGCAGAAAAGTCTGCAAACTGTTCCCCCCAACTGAAGTTCTCTGGGCTCAACAGTCCTGCGTGGGAACAGCAATTTATTTTAGTTACTGCTGCTAAAATCATACTCCTCTTTAAACAGAACTCTTCATCCTTTTCTGTTTTAGAGTAAATAGTACAAACCGGCACTATTTTAAAATAATAAACTCTTGATAGAAGAATAAAAAACTACAACTAACACCACATACTCTTTACCATCCCCGTGGAGATGCTACTTGTTCAGAGCGGCAAAGAGAATGACTGGGGGGCGGAGCTATATGGACAGCTCTTGCTGGGTGCTCTCTTTGCCATTTCCTGTAGGGGAAGAGAATATCCCACAAGTAAGGATGAAGCCGTGGACCGGACACACCAATGTTGGAGAACTGAAATTGTGCTTACCAGTCGACGTGTTTCGGTCACAAAGAGTCTTGATAAAGGTCTCTTTGTGACCAAAACACGTCGACTGGTAAGCACAATTTCCTTTTCTATTGATCTAAAAACAATCTACACCATCATATCTTTCTTTTACAGAAGGATCATCTAGGGATTATAACAAAATATTTGCCAAGATAGAATTTTGGGTTGGAAAACGGCTAGCAAGTACTGACACTGCTATTCAGTATAAAACACTTGGAAAATCACCATAACTATTGCTGTTAGGATTCACAACACTTTAAGGATTATTGTTTTGTTCTTAAAGAGACACACTACTTATTATAATTTATTGTTGGATTATTTTTTTCTATTAAGTTTTCACTGATGGGCTATTTTTTGGACTATTATTTACATTTATATAAGTTACTATTTGAACACACCACAATGTTTTTGTAAATTTTTGGTTTTTGATTTTTCACAATCTTTGTTCTTAATTCACGTTTTTTGAAGTTCAACCTATTTTTTGACCATTAATTTTTGTAGACTAATTTTTGCACACAACTTTTTTTGATACACATTTTTTACATCGGCATATTGCTGTCACAAAATATTTTTTACTTGACAAAGTGTATGTGTTAAACACACAGTTAAAAGGTCTAACTCACAGCCTTACACATTAGTCATACTGGAAATATTTAGGAGCATTGCATAGAATCGAGAACATTATTGGTTAGATGATATTATATAACTGACTAATATATTTCACCTATTATGTGTATGTGGTAAACACAAAGTTGAATTTTTGTTGTGAGCCTTATACTAAATTTGGAATTTGTTAGGAATATTTTTAAGAACAATGTTTGCACAATTTTAAATGCTATATCTGTTACATAACTATTTGTTTTAACTATTCATTTAGCTATTATTGTTGTATAGATTTGATTGTTTATACATGGATCCATGTTTTTAACTTATTTGTGTACTCAATAAATTGTTTATTGTAATCGTTTGATAATATTGCATTAGGTCCAGACCCAGCCTTCGTATAGTTGGCGCTTTGGTATACCTTATTAGTTTCGTCTTTCCATTTGGACAACTAGGTGTCAAATTATCAAAGCCAGAGGTCTTATTTAGTAGGCGCTAGGTGTACTCCACTATCGAACTCTAAGAACTAAATTTAGACTCCATGGCGGAGCAATAGGTTTAAACACAGGCTTAATTCTAACTAAAGCCTGAACGTCTGGAACAACTGCCAGACGCTTGTGCAACAAAATAGACAGAGCAGATATCTGTCCCTTTAGGGAACTAGCTGATAATCCTTTCTCTAATCCCTCTTGGAGAAAAGTCAAAATCCTAGGAATCCTGATTTTACTCCAGGAGAAGTCTTTGGATTTGCACCAAAAAGGATATTTACGCCATATCTTATGATAAATGTTCCTGGTAACAGGCTTTTCGAGCCTGAATCAAGGTGTTTATGACTGACTCAGAGAAACCCCGCTTTGATAGAATCAAGCGTTCAATCTCCAAGCAGTCAGTTGCAGAGAAATTAGATTTGGATGCTTGAATGGACCTTGAATCAGAAGGTCCTGTCTCAATGGCAGATAACATGGTGGAAGGGATGACATGTCCACCAGGTCTGCATACCAAGTCCTGCGTGGCCACACAGGCGCTATCAAAATCACTGATGCTCTCTCCTGTTTGATTCTGGCAATCAGACGTGGAAGGAGAGGGAAAGGTGGAAACACAAGCCAGGTTGAACGACCAGGGTACTGCTAGAGCATCTATCAGTACAGCCTGAGGATCCCTTGACCTGGAGCCGTAACGAGGAAGTTTGGCGTTCTGACGAGACGCCATCAGATCCAACTCGTGTGTGCCCCATAGCAGAACCAGCTGAGCAAACACCTCCGGATGGAGTTCCCACTCCCCAGGATGAAAAGTCTGACGACTTAGAAAATCTGCTTCCCAGTTCTCTACACCTGGGATATAGATCGCTGACAGATGGCAAGAGTGAGCCTCTGCCCATTGGATTATCCTTGAGACCTCTATCATCGTTAAGGAACTCTTTGTTCCGCCCTGATGATTGATATAAGCCACAGTCGTGATGTTGTCCGACTGAAACCTGATGAATCTGGCCGAAGCCAGCTGAGGCCATGTCTGGAGAGCATTGAATATTGCTCTGAATTCCAGAATATTTATCGGTAGGAGAGCCTCCTCTCGAGTCCACAAACCCTGAGCTTTCAGGGAATTCCAGACTGCACCCCAGCTCAGAAGACTGGCGTCTGTCGTCACTATAACCCATTCTGGCCTGCGGAAACACATTCCTTGGGACAGATGAACCTGTGACAACCACCAAAGAAGAGAGTCTCTGGTCTCTTGATCCAGATTTATCTGAGGAGATAAATCCACATAATCCCCATTCCACTGATTGAGCATGCATAGTTGCAGTGGTCTGAGATGCAAGCGAGCAAACGGAACTATGTCCATTGCCGCTACCATTAGTCCGATTACCTCCATACACTGAGCCACTGACGGCCGAGGAATGGAATGAAGAGCTCGGCAGGTGGACAAAATCTTTGATTTCCTGACCTCCGTCAGAAATATTTTCATGTCCACCGAGTCTATCAGAGTCCCTAGAAATGAAACTCCTGTGAGGGGGGAAAGAGAACTCTTTTTTACGTTCACTTTCCACCCGTGAGACCTTAGAAAGGCCAACACTAAGTCTGTGTGAGACTTGGCTAGTTGGAAGGACGACGCTTGAATTAGAATGTCATCTAGATAAGGCGCCACTGCTATGCCCCGTGGCCTTAGAACTGCCAGAAGGGACCCTAGCACCTTTGTGAAGATTCACAGCGCCGTGGCCAACCCAAAAGGAAGAGCCACAAACTGATAATGCTTGTCCAGAAAGGCGAACCTGAGGAACTGGTGATGATCTTTGTGGATAGGAATGTGCAGATACGCATCCTTTAAGTTCACGGTGGTCATATATTGACCTTGCTGGAACAATGGTAAGACAGACCGAATGGTCTCCATCTTGTAAAGATGGAACTCTTAGGAATTGGTTTAGGATCTTGAGATCCAGAATTGGTCTGAAGGTTCCCTCCTTTTTGGGAACTATAAACAGATTAGAGTAGAACCCCTGCCCCTGTTCTGCTTTTGGAACTGGGCAGATCACTCCCATGGTAAAAAGGTCTTCTACACAGTGTAAGAACGCCTCTTTTTGTCGGGTTTACAGACAATTGAGAAAGATGGAACCTCTCCCTTGGAGGGGAATCCTTGAAATCTAGAAGGTATCCCTGGGTTACAATTTCTACTGCCCAGGAATCCTGAACGTCTCTTGCCCAGGCCTGAGCAAAGAGAGAGAGAGTCTGCCCCCTACTAGATCCGGTCCCAGATCGGGGGCTACCCCTTCATGCTGACTTAGTGGCAGAAGCAGGCTTTTTGGCCTGTTTACCCTTGTTCCAAGCCTGATTAGGTCTCCAGGTTGGCTTGGATTGAGCAAAGTTCCCCTCTTGCTTTGCAGCAGGGGAAGAGGTAGAGGGACCACTCTTGAAGTTTCGAAAGGAACGAAAATTATTTTGTTTGGTCCTTGTCTTATTTGACTTATCCTGAGGGAGGGTATGACCCTTCCCTCCAGTCATGTCTGAAATGATCTCTTTCAATGCAGGCCCGAATAGAGTCTTACCTATGAAAGGGATGGACAAAAGCTTAGAGATTTAGATGACACATCAGCTGACCAGGACTTAAGCCATAACTCTCTACGCGCTAAAATGGCAAAACCTGAATTCGTAGCCGCTAATTTAGCAAGATGAAAAGCGGCGTCTGTAATAAAAAAAAAAATTAGCCAACTTAACAGCCTTAATTCTGTCCAAAATATCATCTAGTGGGGTCTCCATCTGAAGAGCCTCAAACCAAAAGGCAGCTGCAGTGGTTACAGGAACAATGCATGCAATAGGTTGAAGAAGAAAACCTTGATGAACAAAAATTTTCTTTAGGAGACCCTCTAATTTTTTATCCATAGGATCAATGAAAGCACAACTGTCTTCAATAGGTATAGTTGTACGCTTAGCCAGGGTAGAAATAGCTCCCTCCACCTTAGGGACCGTCTGCCATGAGTCCTTTATGGTGTCAGAAATGGGAGACATTTTCTTAAAAACAGGAGGGGGAGAGAACGGAATACCTGGTTTATCCCACTCCTTAGTAACAATGTCCGAAATCCTCTTTGGGACCGGAAACACATCGGTGTAAACAGGAACCTCTAAATATTTGTCCATTTTACACAATTTCTCTGGAACTACAATAGGGTCACAATCATCCAGAGTAGCTAAAACTTCCCTGAGCAATAAACGGAGGTGCTCTAGTTTAAATTTAAATGCCGTCATATCTGAATCTGTCGGAGAGAACATCTTTCCTGAATCAGAAATCTCTACCTCAGACAGCAAATCCCTCATCCCTAACTCAGAACATTGTGAGGGAATATCGGATACGGCAACTAAAGCGTCAGAAGGCTCAGCATTTGTTCTTAACCCAGAGCTACTGCGCTTCCCTTGCAACCCAGGCAGCTTAGATAAAACCTCTGTGAGGGTAGTATTCATAACTGAAGCCATATCTTGCAAGGTGAAAGAATTAGATGCACTAGAAGTACTAGGCGTCGCTTGTGCGGGCATTACTGGTTGTGACACTTGGGGAGAACTAGATGGCAAAACCTGATTTCATTCTGTCTGAGAATCATCTAATCCCAAAATTTTATAAGTCAAAATATGCTGTTTGCAATTTATAGACATATCAGTACAAGTGGGACACATTCTAAGAGGAGGTTCCACAATGGCTTCTAAACAAATTGAAAAATGAGTTTCCTCAGTGTCAGTCATGTTTAACAGACTAGTAATAAAGCAAGCAAGCTTGGAAAACACTTTATTTAATGAAAAAAAAACACGGTACTGTGCCTTTAAGAGAAAAAAAAGGCATACACAAACTGCAAAACAGGTTAAAATTGCTTCAATTTTTCTGAAATTTTAACAGTGTACCCACTAAGCTTTAGAAGGATTGCACCACAAGTTAATAAGCAATAAACCCCCAAATGAAAAAAATGGATTGAAATATGTCTAAAACCGGTTAAAACCCTTGTTAGCACCTTGCCACAGCTCTGCTGTGGCCCTACCTGCCCTTAGGAAGCGATAATATGGGGTTTAAAGCTTCAATTAGTCCCTCAGAAGACTCTTAAGACCTCAGGAGAAGTTGCTTGCTGCTTGTAAATGTAGGCCCCACCTGCTGGGGCCTACACAAAACTAACAAACCCTGCCTGAAAGCCATGTGGGTTATAAACGACCCCAAAGAACCCTCAAGGAAATGTTCCATAAAACAGAAAACGTTACTCCCAGACACAAAAACGTTTGTCCCAAATTCACATAACAAACTGAGTGCCCACAAAAAATTAACCCTTTATGCAAGCTAGTAAAAACCTCTGTTAACACTAGGATTACTGCTTACCCTTCCCCTAATGGGGACACTGTCAGCCTTTCCGAGTTAACACAGTATCTGCAGAAAATATGACTGAACATACCTCATTGCTGTATAGCAAGAAACCGTTCCTCACACTAAAGTTTTCCTGTACTCCTCAGCTTCTGTGGGAACAGCAGTGGACCTTAGTTACAAATGCTAAGATCATCATCCTCCAGGCAGAAATCTTCATCTATGTCCTGCCTGAGAGTAAATAGTACAACACCGGTACCATTTAAAAATAACAAACACGTGATTGAAGATAAAATAAAACTAACCGTTTAACACCTCTTCTCTTTACTCTTCCTGCTTAGAGCCAGCAAAGGAGAATGACTGGGGGTGGAGTTAAGGGGGGAGCTATATAGACAGCTCTGTTGTGGTGCTCTCTTTGCTACTTCCTGTCAGGAAGGACAATATCGCACAAGTTAGGATGAATCCGTGGGCTCAGTACATCATGCAAAAGAAATAGGTACTTGTCAACTATGTAATTTTAATTTATAAAAAAAAAAAAAAACACAACAGCACTTTATTCGAGGTCTATAAACATTTTAAAATTTATGTCCCCAAAAATCCACCCCCCAGTAAAAGCCTACATTGTGATTTTAACTAATTATTTATCCTTTAGAGAATTGATGCTTTACATGACCACTACCATTTAAAAAGGCAGACAATGTTATTTCAAATGAGGGATCTTTGACATCTGTAGCTGCTAAGTAAACCAAGATTGAGGTGCTTGAGACCTCCCCCCATCCAGCTCCCTTGACTTCCTTGTTCCACCCATTTGTGATGTCACTACATACGTTTATGGCAACTTCAATGACAGCAATCATGGCCTGTAGTGTGGGGTATAGTTGAAATTTTCAATACAGTGATCCCCCTTCATGACAATTATAAATCCTCTTTTGCACACAGGCTGCGATGCCCTTGGTGACAAGGTGGGTTTCATGACCATCAAAGTAGTTAAAATTTGGATGTGTGCTTCTCATCTGTGCCTCAATGTGTTTGCCAAAGTTTATTTTAGTATATATTAAGTTCTATAGAACTACACATCTCCCTAACTAACTCACACCTGTGGTACATTAAAGGGATATTAAACAGTGCTTCTTCTGTAAAAACAAATATGTTAAAGTGAAGGTAAACTTTGATGAATGAAAGCCCGTTTTTTAAAAATACTATTAAAAACAAGGGCACTTTCATTCATCAAAGTTTAGAAAGCAGCCGTTTTGATTAAAAACTTACCTTTGTTCTTTTCACTAATCCAGCTTCCTCCAATCAAGGATTTCCCCTCAGGGTAGTCATTGCCTGAGGCCATGCCGTGATTGGAGGAAGCCGGATAAGTCATTGCTGACGTGTAAAGAGAGGATCTCCGGGTGGGGGAAGCTGCTCTGGTAGTGAAAAAAACAAAAAGGTAAGTTTTTAATCAAAACGGCTGCTTTCTAAACTTTGATGAATGAAAATGCCCCTGTTTTTAATAGTATTTTTAAAAACCGGGCTTTCATTCATCAAAGTTTACCTTCACTTTAAATCAAAACAAACATAAAAAGAAAAAGATTGTGTAAAAATCAGCAAATAACTTATTTGTTTTCTTGCAAAACTATTACTTAGAGATTCTCAGTGTAGCCTCTGACCCCAGGGTAATAAGAGCAGAGCATTTTCAAAAGCGAAGATTTTGCTTTGTCAGTTATGGACTTAAAGGGCCATAATACCCAAATGTTTAAACACTTGAAAGTGATGCAGCATAGCTGTAAAAAGCCGACTAGAAAATATCTCCTGAACATCTCTATGTAAAAAAGAAAGATATTTTACCTCAAAAGTTCCTCAGTAGCCACCTCCCATTGTAAAGGATTTCTAAGCAGCATTTTAGTGTGTCTGTCCTGGGACAGCTGAAAGGATGAGCCTCGTGAACTCTCATATTATTTCACCAATCAGGTAAAGGAAGCTTACTATGAAATCTCATGAGAGTTAAGTCAAATCTCATGAGATCAATAGGTTAGAAAAATTAAGGGATTTGGCACTATTAAATTAATGTAAAGAGGAGTTAAAAAATAAACACTTTATTAACAAATATGCAGTAACAAACAATTATATATCAAATTGGATCAGATTGTAGGAGTGGGCAATCACCATCCACTCCTAAATATTCACTTAGAGCTGATCCAACTGTGTGTCCAGGGGCTCTGAGGTTAATGTTTTCTGTGCATTAACCTCAGAGCCCCTGGACACACAGTCCCTTTTAATGTTTTTAACTTTGTTGGATCAGCTCTAAGTGAATATTTAGGAGTGGATGGTGATTGCCCACTCTACAATCTGATCCAATTTGATATATAATTGTTTGTTACTGCATATTTGTTAATAAAGTGTTTATTTTTAACTCCTCTTTACATTAAATCTCATGAGATCACAGTAAGAGTTCATGGCCTCAGCACTGCTGATGCTGATTGGCTGCTGTTTATATATATATATATATATATATATATATATCTCACTTTAAAAAGTGAACATGAAACATTTTAATTACAAGACTTTTCTGCAGTTCTGAAAAAAGTTAACATAATAGAGAGAATCTTTTGAATATATTACCCCGTTTACTGCAACAGGTTTTTTTTTTTACTATGCATAAATATTTTATATTACTATCTGAATGCCTTTACAAATTCTGGAAGCCAGAGAGCCATGGCTTCTAACTTTTCAGATTAGTTTACACATTGCTAGATGTAAACACCTTTTGTCCGACTCCAAAAAAGCAACAGACTTTCAGAACACAAGTAGCAAGCACCTTAATGGGACTAGAAACTGTTTTCTCTTTCATGATTCAGATAGAGCATGCAATAAAGGCATTCTTTGTTGAAGCGAATACCTTAGTATGTAGCATTAATGCGTCTTGAAAACTATAGAGCAGTTATTTTGCAAGAATGCTTTGGCGAACTAGATGGCACAATGGATAATATTTTAAGCATTCTTGCAAAATTGCTGCCATATAGTGCTGCCAACTGATGCATGCCCCTGAGCCAGCCTACCTTCTTTTCAACAAAGGATAAGAACAGAACATCAATTTGCTAATAGACAAACTGGAAAAAAAAAAAAAAAAAAAAGGAAGGAAGTGCCCTATGTGAATCATGAAAGAAAAAGAAAAAAAAAATGGGCCTCAAATCCCATTAATAGAATACACAAACTTTAGAATGACATTAATGTTCTAGGCTTATAACTCTAATTATTACACCCCGACTGCTTCTGGCTTACAATCTATATAACATGCTTTTTTACAGCTCACACCTTTCATTTGCAAAGCACCACTCATAATGTAAACCCTTGTTGAAGCATGAAACTTAAATCATTCTGCATATGTATGTAACTGGCTATAATCATTTAACAAAAATGCTTCTAATAAAAGTAATTACTGTTTATTCTGTCACATGCACACCAGCATTAAAACACCACCCCTTCAGAAAGAATAAGCAGTGGTTTATATGACAGGTGAAGTCTTGACTGATGCAGTACACACTACCAGCTATCTGAGCAGACATGGTGTATGAACCCTGATCTCTTACAGTCACACTTGGCAAAACTCTTACAAGAAGCAAAAAATACCAATTCACTGAAAAAAAAAATAAAGTGGGGCACCAAATAACTCTCTGTGTAATCCAAAAAATACCCAAACCAACAGCCTGTTGGTGGCTACTCACATAAATATTTTAACTTGGAACTATGTTGCTGCCGTGTACAACAGCAGCAATATAGTAACAAGTTAAAATATGTATTTGTAACTGGTTTCATTGCAAAATAAAAAGCAATATATGCTCACATCAGCAGCACATTTTTTGGCACTTAAAACATTTATCTGTCTATTTCATCAGACTGTCAGGACACCATTGGTCTGATGTCCAAAATATGTGAGTTGTCACCAACAGGGTGTTGGTTTTGTTTTGTTTTTTTTATTACACAGTATGCTATGTGGTGCTCCACATTTATTTTTCACTGAACTGTTACAATTGGTTGTAATTCCAGTGGTCCAGAGACCCAAGTGAAGAGATGACCGGTGCGTGTGCACCTGTGGGACTTACTTCTTTCAGAGGCTGTATATAAAAAGAAAAATTAGCAGCTCTACACTTTGTTTTATTAACAAATTGCAAAAATGCTTCTACTTAAAACCAAAACACACCCCTGTACATTTTAATTTTCATTTATCAATTTAAAGTAAGTTGGTGTGTTATAAAATAAGGAGTATGGCAAACCCAAAAATTCAACTCACGCCAGGACATTCTCTTCCTTGCTGAGACGAGTAGTTAGGGCTGCAACCACTTCCTGTGAGGCTAAGGGAAGACCAAAACCACTCAGGGCTCCTACAGCATGGTAAATCTGAGTCACTGTAGAGTCCTCACTCACTGCTCCCAAAAGCAGATCCCGTGTCTCGTTGGAGATGGCCACCTAGGAAGAGAAGTGTAAATTACATAGTAAAAAGAGAAATGTCCTAGAACCTAACAAAGGCTTTTGGCCATCACTTAAAGCTGTTACAGGCAGCTATGTACACCTACCTAATTCAATGGAAAATAAAAATACTGCAAGCTTACGTATCTGCTTCACAAAATAAACCAAGAGAATATAATGTGGGAATAATAAAAATTGACTCAGATAATTCACATTTACATACCTCACAGTTGGAAAGAGCCTGGCTGGCTTGAGCAGCATAAAACAGGGAATCCACATTGCTCGGGTCAACATTAGATCGGATGAAATCACAGGCATCCTGTTAGAAAAGAAACTGGTGGTCAGGAATCTGCAATGCATAAGGAGTATAGCTATTCATTATTGCTATATGTACTACTTGCATTAAAAGGGACATGGTAGGCAATATTTTTTTTTTCCTGGTACAGACAGAATATGTGATTTTAAGAGACTTTCCATTATCACATTTACTTAGTTCTCTTAGTATTTTTTGTTGAAAGGCATACCTAGGTAGGCTCAGGGGCAGCACTGCACTACAATGAGTTAGCTGGTGACTATATACATATAGTTATTGTTGTTGGCTTACCAGTGGCCAAATTCTCTGAAGCTTTCTGGTCTGGTAAGATTCTTTGAAATGCCTTGTCAGCATTACAAGGTCCCCTCAGGGACTGTTTTAACAGCGATTTTTACCTTGGAAACGATCTCATTAAGTTGAGACACTTACATTCCAATATAATCCTCAGTAAATTAAGCCTTCGATTTCTTTCCATGCTGGCGACCTTTTGAGAATCCGGCCCTTGATGTGTTCAGCTAGCTCCCAGTAGTGAGTGAATTGCTGCTCTGAAGCTGAATTTAAAATTTATATATACATACATACATACATATACTGTAGAAAAACTAATCCTCCCTCCTGGGTCAGCCACCTAAAGTGCAGCATTGAGATGAATAGAAGCAAAGATGATGCACTCTCAGGCTTTTCACAAATAAATGTCAAATTTATTAGATGACGTTTCAGATCTACATAAGACCTTTCATCAGATCAAACAGATCCGCATTCACTGGACTTTAAATAACAAAACGTGGTTTATTGTTGTGACGTTTCAGGGATCAAACCGTCCCCTTCATCAGACCAAACAATATATAGTAGTTCTGTGTTCCAAGCACTCACTGTAGTAGTGAATTGCCTGGGTGCTCTCTATGGAATGTGTGTAGAAACTATTGTGAAAGAAGAGGCACTCAAATACTTTATGCTCACTTGTTGCTCAAAAGGTCCCTGTGAGGACCGAAACGTTGACTGAACCATATGATAAATAAGTTATAAAACAAAGTTCAACATTTTGTGGAGAGAGTGAGTGAGAGTGAGTGAGTGTGAGAGAGTGAGTGAGTGTGAGAGAGTGAGTGAGTGAGTGAGAGAGAGAGAGAGCTCCCACTTTCAAAATCCATACATGCCAGGGTGCCAGCGGATCAGTATAAGAGATAAGGAAGGCACTCACTGGTCTTTCTAATCAAGTAATAATTTTAATCAAGCGTGACGTTTCGGACACACACACTGAGGAAGGGGAGTGTCCCCCCGAAACGTCACGCTTGATTAAAATTATTACTTGATTAGAAAGACCAGTGAGTGCCTTCCTTATCTCATACATATATATATATATATATATATATATATATATATATATATACATATATACATATATACATATATATATATACACATATATACACACACATACACATATACATACACAAAAGAGAAGCACACTCACAGGAACGAACAACTGGCTCAATACTATTGTTAGCCTGTTCTATGGCGATTTACCACCTGGGTGCAACTTCTTTTAGCCCAGCGATGCTTTTCACAGAGTAGAACTTTCCTTTTCCTCGATAGAGAGCACTCACACTTTCAAAATCCATACATGCCAGGGTGCCAGCGGATAAGTATAAGAGATAAGGAAGGCACTCACTGGTCTTTCTAATCAAGTAATAATTTTAATCAAGCGTGACGTTTCGGGGACAGAACTTTCCTGTAGTATATCAGTCTGATCCCGCCTATTACGGTCAGTCCAGCGCTGAAATACCAGGCAATTCCTCTCTGAACAAGGAACATAGCAACCCCAGACGATCGTTTCGGGCTTCATTGGGCCTCGTCAGTGAGGTGTAGCCATATTCCTCTAAGCACACTGAGCAAGGAGTCCACGTCTGGTTTTCCCTTATTCCCATAGGGAGACTAAATACACACAGAGAGAAATGCACTCACAGGAACGAACAACTGGCTCAATACTCTTATTAGCCTGTTATATGGCAATTTACCACCTGGGTGCAGCTTCTTTTAGCCCAGTAATGCTTTTCACAGAGTAGAACTTTCCTGTAGTACATCAGTCTGATCCCGCCTATTACGGTCAGTCCAGAGCCGAAATAACAGGCCTTTCCTCTCTGAACAAGGATGTGACTACTATAGAGTTAAGCTAATAAAAATGCTATTTATTAAAGGGACAGTTCACCCTAATTTTTTCTCCCATTTAAATTGTTCCCAATGATCCATTTTACCTGCTGGAGTAGCTCCTTTACCCCTATTTTTGCCTTTGAAATAGCCAATTTAGCTTGTGGTATCCCAACCTATACTGAAAGTTTTGATACTGAAGTCTCAGCTATTGAATAACCTATGTAAACACGGCCAGCAGAAGAAATTAAAAACTCACAGTGGGGTGCAGGATAGTTAATAAAATTATAATTTTCCATTGTTCTATGTATTGAGCTTTAGTTTTCCAGACAAATATAAGATAAAGAAGAAAGTCTGTGTACACAAAGTGATAACATAATGAGATCTGATATTACCTGAAGCTCAACCCATTGTAATAGGCCGTGGTATGAAAGTACAAAACCAGCTACTTCATATATACAAATAAACCGAAAAATGCAATTTTTCATACATTTTATACTCTGCAGCTGGTATAACAAGTCATTAAAAATGCATTAATATAAAAACAAATTTACAGTGTACTGTCCCTTTAAAGTCTTAACTTGTGAAGAAATGGAGTAGCACTTCACTTCCATTTAGTGGAAACACTTTGAAGGAATTTAATGTATACACAGAAAGCACAGCTGCTGATACATTTGGCATGCAAAGCACAATTAGAATAAAAAAAAAAAGGCCGAGTTTAAAATTTAAACCGAATAACCTTTAAAAAACAAAATACTGACACTTTTCTTTAAAGTGAAGGAAAACTGATGAGTAAAAGCCCAGTTTTAAAAAATACTATTAAAAACAGGGGCACTTTCATTCTAAGTTTAGAAAGCAGTCGTTTTGATTAAAAACTTACCTTTGTTTTTTTTCACAGCCAGAGCAGCATCCCCCACCCAGAGATCCTCTCTTCACACGTCATCAATGACTAATCCGGCTTCCTACAATCATGGCTTTCCCCCCCAGGGGAGTGATTGCCTGAGCCCATGCCATGATTGGAGGAAGCCGGATTAGTAATTGATGACGTGTGAAGAGAGGATCTCCGTGTGGGGGAAGCTGCTCTGGCTGTGAAAATACAAAGTTAAGTTTTTAATCAAAACGGCTGATTTCTACACTTTGATGAATGAAAATGCCCCTGTTTTAATAGTATTTTTAAAAAAAGGGCTCTCATTCATCAAAGTTTACCTTAACTTTAAATTTCATTTTTAAATGGACACAATCAAAATTAAACTTTCATGATTCAGATAGAGAATGCCATTTTAAACAACTTTCCTATGTACTTCCATTAACAAAAATGTGCACATTATTTTTATATTTAAACTTTTTGAGTCACCAGCTCCTACTGAGCATGTGCAAGAATAAGTGTGTATGCATTTGTGATTGGCTGATGGCTGTCACATGGTACAAGGGGAGTGGAAAAAGACAACCTTTAAAATTGGTAGAAAAAAAAATCTACTACTCATTTGAAGTTTAGACAATGCCATTGCATTGTCTGGTTATCTTGCATTTGTTGATTATGCAAATCTACTGTGTTGACTAGTCCTTTAAGGGGATACAAAGGTATTTTTATGTGTTGCATCCAAGTTCTCATTAAAAAACAAACAAAAAAAACCCCATGTATTATAGGTTTCCTGAATTCTGGAAAGAGGATATTCCAACATAAAAGGTTTTTATGCATGTGAAGTGTGTCACCAATAAAACAGTGGGAGATCTGCTAATCAGCCAGTGAGGAATCAAGCCTTAGTCCAAGTTATACTTCCTGTTAGCTTTTGTCCATGAAAAAAAAAAAAAAAGAATATAATAATAATATATATATTTATTAATTAAAGGGACAGTCAAGTCCAAAAAAAACTATCATGTTTCAAATAGGGCATGTAATTTTAAACAACTTTCCAATTTACTTTTATTACCAATTTTGCTTTGTTCTTTTGGTATTCTTAGTTGAAAGCTAGACCTAGAAAGGCTCATATGATAATTTCTAAACCCTTGAAGGCCGCCTCTAATCACATGCTTTTGTATTTGCTTTTCACAGCAGGGGGAGCTTGTTCAGGTAATCCCTATAGATATCATTGTGAGCACGCCCGTGGCTTGTGACAGACACTGCACAAATTGGCTAAAATGAAAGTAAAAAGATAATAAATAAAATGTCATGTGATCAGGGGGCTGTCAGAAGATGTTTAGCTACAAGTTAGTCACAGAGGTAAAATGTGTATTATTATAACAGTGTTGGTTATGCAAAACTGGGGAATGGGTAATAAAGGGATTATCTATCTTTTAAAACAATAACAATTCTGGTGTTGACTGTCCCTTTAACAAGGGTAAACAGTGCTTTTTCATATACATAACAAATCTTTACAGTCTTCTGTCCCTATTATCATCAAAACGTATAATGATTATAGGATTTATTTTATTAACTTATAAATACCTTTAATTATTATTTACAGCTGAAGGAACTAAGAAATAATATTGGACGTATCAGTTAAGTCATTCCCTTAAAACAATGTAAGAAAAGTAATCATTTTTAGCTTTAAAATATAACAGTTGGCAAATTCAGTAAGTTTTCCAATAAAACTGAGTGTTGCTTAAAGTTAGCTCACCTGTTCATCTAACACTTTGGCTCCTAGGTGTTTAAACCCCACAACATAATAATAAGCAGACTCCAGGTCCGAAACAGGTTGTCCCAGTGTCCCCTTCAGCCTCTCCACATCTGTCTTGCTTAAGAAATGGCTAGGGGCTAAAGCCCAAGAGCTGGCCAAGAGCATTAGGGTCCATAAGAACACAGAATGTGGAGCTACAAGGAGAAAAAACAAACTGAATGTAAAAGAGGTCATAAAGCTTATTTAGGTTCATCAGATTCTCAGGTAAATACAATCAATAATACAGAATGCAAGTGTAATAAAAGTAATAATGTGAAAGCATACAGTGATAACCACATTATATAACCAGTAGTGTAGAATACATTGGCAAATAGGATCCCAAAAAGTGCCCCCTTCCTAAATTAATATATAAAAATACAGCCTTTATGGGTCAGTAGATAACTAACAAAGAGTTTACAAGAAAATCATTGGAGTATAATGTATGGGATGTTTTACAACTCGTGGCCCTGGGTTTCTATGAGCATTTCATGTTTACTTCCTATAGAATGCTGTAATCACCCAATTCAATTGTGAATAATAAACATTACTGATTACATGATTCAAACAGCATACAATTAAAAAATATTTTTCAATTTGCTTCAGTTATCAGATTTAAAGAGATAGAAAGGACAAAAATGAATTGTGCATGGGTGCATTTCAATTTGCAATACTTTCATCAGCAAACTTATTTCTATTACAAGTTATTACTGTTTTTATGCGGCCTACACACATAGCCTGTGAGGGCCACCAGTGCCTGTGCACCAGTATTCAAACACCATGCTTGGCAGTGGTGTGTATCACTTCTGAAGACATCATTTGTGTCATACAAGCCACTGACTCTCAGAGCAGGAATGGTGTTTGAATACTTGTGCACAGGCCTTCAAAGGATACGTGCATATGCCACAGAAAAAACAGTAATGCCTTTTACTAGAAGTATAGCATTAAATTATAATGCAAAATGTTTATTTCAAATTGAAATGCACCCATGCATTTCATTTTTTTAAATGCCCCTCCTCTGGAGTATGCAACATTTTGATATTATATATAAAATAGTTATTTATTTGTATAGCGACACAAAATTCTGTAGCGCAGGGTACACAATGACAAGGCTTTGTGATAAAATACAAAACATAAATCTAGTACAGAAGAAAGAGGGCCTTGCACCAGAGAGCTCACAGTCTACAGGTTTAGAGTGCCGAGACATAAGGTTTGGGGTAGCTTGTCACATGGATTGTAGTTGCAGCAGTGAGTCAGTTATATATAATAGCTGCAAATACTGCTGCTATTTAGCATCAGGGCATGTGCACACTTATGAGCCTACCTTAGTATGTTCTTATGGAACAGTGCTAAGATCCAACAAAGGAAACCATGAGACAGAAATAAATTGAGAAGTTTAATAAATCTGTAATTAAAGGGACATGAAACCCAAATTTTTTCTTTCATGATTTAGAAAGCGCATGCAATTTTAAACAACTTTCTAATTTACTTCTATTAGCTATTTTTCTTCATTCTCTTGATATCCTTTGCTAAAAGGCATATCTAGATAGGCTCTCCATATAGATGACTTGTGTGATTGGTTCACCCATGTGCATTGATATTTCTTCAGCAACAGATATCTAAAGAATGAACAAATCAGATAATTGAAGTAAATGAGAATTTTGTTTAAAATTGTATTCTCTGTCTGAATCATGAAATATTTTTTTGGGGTTTAATGTCCCTTTAATT
The DNA here is from genome assembly GCF_027579735.1 of Bombina bombina. Taxonomy (NCBI): domain Eukaryota; kingdom Metazoa; phylum Chordata; class Amphibia; order Anura; family Bombinatoridae; genus Bombina; species Bombina bombina. The sequence continues at coordinate 1,022,375,092 of NC_069499.1, read as the reverse complement.
TTGGACTTACATGTCCCTTTAAATGGATATGAAACAAAACAAATGATTTCATGATTCAGATAGAGCATGCAATTTTTAAGCAACTTTCTAATTTACTCCTATTATAAATTTTTCTTCATTATCTTGCTATCTTTATTTAAAAAGCAGGAGCAGCTTAAGAGCCGGCCCATTTTTGGTTCAGCCCCTAATCGGCAAGATGGGTCGGCTCCTAAGCTTACATTCCTGCTTTCTCAAATAAAGATACCAAGAAAAAAATTATAATAGGAGTAAACTAGAAAGTTGCTTAAAATTGCATGGTCTATCTGAATTATGTAAAGAAAAAAAAATAGGCTTCATATCCCTTTAATTCCAAGACAGGGTAGAGCAAGAAGTGGCATAAAAATAGATGGGCCAAACACAATGGGGTGATAGTGATTTAAAGAAATGTGTGTAGCAATACAAATACAATGCTAGAAATGATATGGCGAGGATACAAAACGATGATAGAGGAATACAAATAATTCTGCAAGAAACAAAATCCAGACACGGGGGTGTCTGACAGGTAAGTAGACAGGAAGCATGCCAGTAATTAGCAATATAAAGAATCATTCAGCAGAGGAAGCTACCTAATACAGGGATGATAATTACACTTCATAATGAACAAACTGCCCCCCTGAGTATCCCAGTTACCCCATTCATTTCCCCCAAGTTCTCACCCGCTGCCATGTTGTTCAATCCCGCCCCTCCAGCGTCACCAAGACAGACCGGTGATACTTCCGGCGCGCAGCGCAGGCACGTAAAAGGGGTGTGGCTTGGAGGAAACCACTTTTTGCTAGTCACAAAGAACACTATGCTATACACACATAAATGTTTAAAGCCACAGAGATGGGCACGGGGTACTGAAGTGATAATGTGCGAATAAACTTGTGATGTGCATCAAGTAGTAGGGGGAATCAAGTGAGAACATTCCTTTCAAAATTAGCTAATGGCTTAATCCAAATAAAGGCGGAAATTCGCTGTGCATGTGGCTAAGTACGATTTGATAGAATTTCTGTCAATTACAGCAGGTGGGCGGGGCAGACAGTGAACTTAGTATAGTCATCACAAAATGAGTGGGTAGAGTATCTGTCAATTATTTTAAAAGGGCGGTCTATCTCGACTAGGAATAGTACACGCTGACTGGACTGGTTGACCTGTCAATTTCTTTAAAGTAGCGAGACGTGGGTACGCAGTAAATAGTGGTGCGGTGTCTATACCGTAATTATATGTCACACATATGTACTTCTGCTTTTTCTCAAGAACCTCAAAAACTATTGCAAGAGGACATGTGACCCTTGAGCCACAAGTTGGTCCTTTCCTGTTGTAAATAAACATGGAGAGAAATAAGTCTTAAAGTGAAGGTCCATTTTGATGAATTAGTGCCCGGTTTTTAATAAACCTATTAAAAACAAGGGCACTTTAATGCATAAAAATTGTCATTTTACAGTTTTTTTCAATAACTTACCTTTTAATCCTGGCAGCCGCTCCAGCACTTCCTCCGCCTGTCGCAAGCTGTCTTCTCGGGTCCAAAATGACGAATCCGGCTTCCTCCAATCACAGCGTTGCATCAGGCCAAGATTCCCCCTGGGGGAAGCTGTGATTGGAGGAAGCCTGATTTGTCATTTCTGACGTCTGCAGAGTCTTCCGACAGCCGGGGGAATCGCTGGAACTGCTGCAAGGATTAAAAGGTACGTTTTTGAAGTAAACCGTGAAATGTCAATTTTGATGAATTAAAGTGCCCGTTTTTAATAGGTTTATTAAAAACCGGGTACCCATTCATCAAAATGTGACACTGCGAGCATGCAGCGCAATGATGCGTCTGTGCGCGCTCAGTGTATCCTACCTTTTCATCTCTGCACGCTCATCAGGTCACGTAGCTGAGCGATCAGAGTTAAAATATTTGAACTTTAGAAGCGACACGGTGCAAAGCAGCTGCTTCGACTCGCGCTGCATCGCTTGCAGTGTGTCACAGCCTTTATGCTATTATGTGTAAACAACTTAAAGTGAAAGTAAATTATCAGCCTCAATATTAATGCCATCCATCAATCATATATAGTCGCTAAGTTTTTTTTTCCTTTTAAATCATTGGTCTTTTGCAGAAAATTATATTTTAAATCGCATACTGTCTAAAGTACATGCTCTGCCCACCCGCTCATTTCCTGGTTTGTCTCCTTTACAGTAAGAACGGTCCCACCCGCTCTTACGTGTACATCCCTGCCCTGTAGGTCCATGGAGGACAATACGATCGTCAATACTAAATTATTGAATATGAGAATGCGCATGCGTGTCTCATAAACACACATCTATAGAGGCCAAGAATTCCGTGAGACACGAATGTGTATTTTGAAATGTGGGCGTACAGCGAGTCTGTTGGGACGCCAGTGGGGGACCAATTAAATGGTTGTTAACAATATTCGTAATTTTTTTTGCAGCAAACATTTTGCGCACTTTTTAATTTAAACAGTCTCTCTCTGGTATTCTTTTTCGCCCTCATTTTTAAATATAGGGGCTTTAAGTTAAAGATATTAAAAGTGCACTATATCTAATGTTTTTAGAAAACATTTAATTATTAAGCATTTTTAGCGCAAACTTTTCCAAATCCTCAAAGGTTTTAGCAAAATAAGGAGTATTATTATATTTTATTTTTTTTGCTTTATTACTTTTTTTGCCATAATGGAACATCTTGCTTCTGTCCCTGAAAGTACCATAGGACCTGAGTCTGTTGTACACCTTTCTGCCAAAGCTAAGTGCGTTTTTTGTAAAACTTCTGAAGTGCCATCTTCAGCAAATTTATGTGAGTCATGTATAGTGTTTTTATCACATCATAATGATGTATCTATGGTTTCAAATGCTCCTTCTGTTTCAAATTCACAGATGGATGCAGATGGTGTACCCCTAGCAATGAAGACTTTTATTGATGCTTCAATTCAGAAGGCCCTGACTGAAATTCCGCCTTCAAATAAGCGTAAGAGATCAGCCCATGTTTTACCGTTATCTAGTAAAGTATGTAATGATCAGACTATTACTGATGTATCTTCTCATGATGATGGTTCCTCTGATTCTGAGGCTCCCCCATCTGATACAGAACCAGATAAATCTTCTTTTTTATTTAAAATTGAGCATATTCGTTCTCTTTTAAAGGAAGTTGTAGTCACTTTAGAAACTGAAGAAGCTAAACCTTCTGAGGATATTCCTTGTAATAGGTTAAATTCTTTTTTAAGTCTACCATTGATCTTCCAGAAATATTTCCTGTTCCTAACGCCGTTTCTAATATTATTTCTAAAGAATGGTCTAAGCCTGTTACTTCTTTTAACCCTACTTCTAGGTTTAAACAATTGTATCCCTTACCTCTTGCTAATTTGGAGCTATGGGAAACTATCCCTAAAGTAGATGGGGCTATTTCTTCTCTAGCTAAACGTACTACAATTCCCTTAGAGGATAGTACTTCTTTCAAAGATCCTTTAGATAGGAAACTTAAATCTTTTTTGAGAAGAACTTATTTACAGTATGTGACAGACCCTTCTGTCAGGACTGAAGGAGTTAATTGTGTTTAGCTAAGAAACTAATTTCTAAAGACAGAGTTGCTGGCTCCAGCTATAATCTAATTAGTGCTAAGCATTCTATTGTTTGATCACCTCCAGAGAGAAAACGCCTAAGTGATAAGAAGGGCCAAGAGTGTCTTGTGGTTGAAGTGTTTAAGTAATATAATTCTATTGTATCATGTCAAAGGGCTTGTTCCCTCCATGTAATGTACAACAGTCTTTCAACCCCCATCTGGGGGGGGGTGTCAAACCTGTATAAATACTAGGCATCTAGCCTTTAATAAAAGTCATTCTGTTTTAAACCTGAAACTGGCTGGGTTGTGAATTGCTGATTCCCTATGCAGGACGTTGTTCCCTGGTATTAACCCTTGGTACACTGTTGGTACCGTAACATTGGTGGCAGCGACGGAATGAACCTTATCGCCCAGAAGAGCAACTACACAAGCCAGTAACCTCAGGAAGAGGGGGATTATTACAATGCTGACTAAGATGGAAAAGAGAAAAGTAAATTTTGCAGTTTTTAAAAACTTCCTGGAAACAGAAGGAGAGATTGATGGGTACCTTGCGGATTTTGAGAGGCAATGTGCACTACACAAGGTACCCGCAGAGGACTGGGTCACGATATTATCTGGAAAATTATCCGGCCGGGCCAGAGAGGCTTTTCGGGCCATTCCAGATGAGGAAGTCAGGGATTATAATACGGTAAAAGAGGCTCTGCTCTCCAGGTATGCGGTTACACCGGAGGCATACCGGAGGCGGTTCAGAGACACTGTTAAATTAGCTGGAGATTCCTACCTTGAGTGGGCATGTAAGGTGCACCGCACAGCAGCTCACTGGATAGCGGGGTGCCAAGCCATATCTGGGGAAGAGGTGCTGCAGCTATTCCTGTTGGAACATTGCTTCGACAAGTTACCCGCAGGAGTTCGAGAGTGGGTTCGGGACCGTAAACCCTCCACCCTGCAGGAAGCGGCTCGCTTGGCAGATGAGTATACGGATGCCCGCAAACTGGACACTGCTACCACTAAGCCCCCTGCTAGAGTGGAGTACAGACCCCCAGTCACCCCAGCAGCTGCCAGTTACCAAACCCCGGCGCACCGCTATACCACACGGCCTCCGGCCACGAACTACCCTCAGAGAGCCCTGTTCAATTTGCGGGGCTACTCACAACCGATTCGATGCTTTGGATGTAAGCAACTAGGGCACAAAAGACCAGAGTGTCCCCTAAACGCAGCGAACCAAGCGCAGTCCTGGAGAAGACCTGCCGGCGGAATCCCACGTAATCCTCAGCCTGCGGCCCGCTACGTAGAGGCGCAAGAATGCTGGAGCATCCTACATGAGGCAGACCTTGTGCAAGCTGCCCACCGGAATAACCGGCAACTGGTTAAAGTGAATGGGAAGAAGGTCAGTGGTCTACGGGATACTGGTGCTACCATGACCTTGCTTCAAAAGAACTTGGTGTCTGAGAAACAGTACACTGGAGACACTGTGGCTGTGAGGGTAGCAAGGGGCGATGTGTTCAGCCTACCTGTTGCCAGGGTACATTTGGATTGGGGAGTGGGCGCTAGACCTGTGAATGTGGGGGTCAAGAAGGACTTACCTGCTGATGTTCTTCTTGGAAATGACTTGGCTCCCCTTGTTTCTGCCTATGCTCCCATGGGTCCCGCTGATGTTAACCCTGTGACTACCCGTGCCCAGATCCGTGCAGCAGAGACTGACCCACCTGCTGCTAAGCCCCAGGACGCTGAGCTCAGTAAATCTCTATCCGCTATTGATATGTGGAGGTCCCGTTACAATGCGCTGATGAAGGAGAAGAGGAGCGCAGAGGAAAAAGCACGTTTAGAACGTGAATCTCTGCTAGACAAGCTGCACCGACAGACTGCAGAAAACACCAGCTTGAGAGTGGGACATGAAACCTTAAAGACAAACTTAGCGACACTTGAGGAGAAGCTGACGCTGGCTCATAGTGAGGTGCAGCAACTCAAGGGCACCCTATGTCAGTATGAAGGGATTGTGGATACCTATAAAGAGCAGGTACAGAAAACTCGTAAAGAAGCTGATGGGATTTTGAAGGACTGTTTAGCCCTAGTCTGGGCACTGAGGAAGTTGAACCCTTCTTTGTATGGACAGGAATTCTCTCTCATAACGGGAATACAGATGGATTGTCCTGGCAAACTGACATGCCTACCACCTCCTAGTCCGGTCATCCCCAGGTTGACCCGCCAAAGGGTCAAGCCGGGTCTGCCGGAGTGTTCCACAACGGGGGAGATATGTGACAGACCCTTCTGTCAGGACTGAAGGAGTTAATTGTGTTTAGCTAAGAAACTAATTTCTAAAGACAGAGTTGCTGGCTCCAGCTATAATCTAATTAGTGCTAAGCATTCTATTGTTTGATCACCTCCAGAGAGAAAACGCCTAAGTGATAAGAAGGGCCAAGAGTGTCTTGTGGTTGAAGTGTTTAAGTAATATAATTCTATTGTATCATGTCAAAGGGCTTGTTCCCTCCATGTAATGTACAACAGTCTTTCAACCCCCATCTGGGGGGGGTGTCAAACCTGTATAAATACTAGGCATCTAGCCTTTAATAAAAGTCATTCTGTTTTAAACCTGAAACTGGCTGGGTTGTGAATTGCTGATTCCCTATGCAGGACGTTGTTCCCTGGTATTAACCCTTGGTACACTGTTGGTACCGTAACACAGTACATACTTGTTATGTCCAACTATATCTATTGCTGACATAGCCGCTGCCTTTACTTTTTGGCTCTCTAATCTTGCTCAGCAATTTTCTTCAGACCCTGAATGTTGTAATATTCTTTATTTACTACAGGAAGCAAATCTTTTTATTTGCAATGCAGTATTTTACATTATTAAGATTAATAATAAAACTATGTCCTTAGCTATTCTTTCTAGAAGAGCTTTATGGCTTAAAGGACCAGTCTACACCAGAATTTTTATTGTTTAAAAAGAAAGATAATCCCTTTATTACCCATTCCATAGTTTTGCATAACCAACACAGTTATATAAATACACTTGTTACCTCTGTGATTACCTTGTATCTAAGCCTCTGCAAACTGCCCCTAGCTTTCAACTAAGAATACCAAGAGAACAAAGCAAAATTGATGATAAAAGTAAACTGGAAAATTGTTTAAAATTGCATTCTCTATCTGAATCATGAAAGTTTATTTTGGACTAGACTGTCCCTTTAAATCAAGACTATAGATCTTTCATTTAGCAGAATCTCACGCGACTCAACTATTATTGTTTCTTCAAAATCATGGTTTGAGGATCAATTTTCTAAAGAGTTTTTTGATTCCTCAGACAAAGGTCACTTATTTGGGATTCCAAATAGACTCAGTGTCCATGACTCTTTCCCTGACAGAAAATAGACAAATAAAGTTAGTTTCAGCTTGTTTGAACCTTCAGCCTCTATCATACCCTTCAGTGGCTATGTGCATGGAGGTGTTAGGCCTAATGATTGCAGCATCGGACGCTATCCCCTTTGCTTATTTTCATATGAAACCTCTTCAACTTTGCATGTTGTGCCAATGGTGCAAGGATTATACTTGAATATCACAACTAATATTCTTAGATACCAACACTCGTTTTTCTCTAACGTGGTGGCTAAACCACCAATTTCTTCATGGGGCTTTCTTTTTTTGCCCTACCTGGTCTGTGATCACAACAGATGCAAGTCTTACAGGTTGGGGAGCAGTATGGGGGGTCCCTAACTGCACAGGGAGTTTGGAATGTTCAGAAAACAAAGAATCCGATCAATATCTTAGAACTCTGTGCTCTTTTCAAAGCTCTTCAAACTTGGCCTCTTTTAAAGAACAAACCTTATCTTCATTTTCAAACAGACAATATCACAACAGTTGCTTATGTCAATCATCAAAGGGGAACTCAAAGTTACCTAGCTATGAAAGAAGTATCCCGGATACTTTCTTGGAAAGAAACCAATTCCTGTCTAATCACTTTGAGTCACATCCCAGGTGTGGACAACTGGGAGGCAGATTATCTCAGCCGTTAGTCACTACACCCGGGGGAATGATCTCTCCATCAGAATGTATTCTTACAAATTGTTCAGATCTGGGGTCTTTCTCAAATAGATCTCAGGGCTTCTTGTTTTAACAAGAAACTTCCCAGATACCTTGCAAGGTCACGGGATCCTCAGGCAGTAATGACGGATGCTCTAGCAGTCCCTTGGTCATTCCAAAATGCTTATATATTTCCTCCACTAGTTCTACTACCCAGAGTGATTTCAAAAATCAAGATGGAACAATCATCTGTACTTCTGATAGATTTTGCGTGGCCTCTCAGGATTTGGTATGCAGATCTAGTTTGGATGTCCAGCTACCCACCTTGGCATCTTCCTCTATGACCAGACCTTCTGTCTCAAGGTCCCTTCTTTCATCCAGACCTAAAATCTCTGAACTTAATGGTGTGGAGATTGAATGCCTAATTCTCAGTCACAGGTGTTTTTTAGACTCTGTGATTAATACTATGATTCAGGCAAGAAAACCTGTTTCCAGGAAAATTTATTATAAAGTATCAAAAACTTATACTTCTTGGTGTTGCACTCATAATTTTTCTTGGCATACATTTAGAATGCCTAGAATTCTTCAGTTTCTTCAAGATGGTTTAGATAAAGACTTATATGCCAGTACCTTGAAAGGACAGATATCTGCTTTTTCTGTAATGTTTCACCGAAAGATTGCTCATCTTCCAGACATTCATTGTTTTGTTCAGGCTTTGTCCAGAATAAAACCTGTTATTAAATCTATTTCTCCTCCATGGAGTCTCAATCTAGTGTTGCAGATTTTACAGGCTTCTCCTTTTGAGCCTATGCATTCTCTAGATATTAAACTACTTTCTTGGAACTAGCTATTTCTTCTGCTAGAAGAGTTTCTGAATTATCTGCTCTTTCTTGTGAAACTCCTTACTTGAATTTCCATCAAGACAAAGCAGTTTTACGGACTACTTTCAAGTTTTTGCCAAAGGTTGTTAATTATAACAACATTAACAGGGAAATTGTTGTTCCTTCTTTGTGTCCTAATCCTAAAAATGATGCTGAAAAATCTTTACATTCTTTGGATTTTGTCAGAGCTTTGAAATATTATGTACAAAAAGGGGGAAATGGGAGAGAGATAGGAGGCAGAGAATGGCACCACTAGGTGAGAGATGTCCAACTTATAAGTAATTAATGGTGATTTAAATATTACTAGTGGATAAGGTGCTGTACACTAAAGAAACATTGGAAAGAAGGGTCAAAGCCTACAAAAATTGTGTATCTTAAAAAGCACTCTTCATCTCAGTTAAAGCCAATTATAAGTTATTAATAATAGAGATGGGTATGGTACTGGAAAAAACTGACTGAAACCCATTAAAGCGAAAACAAACAGAGGGTTAAAATGTCAAATTTTATTAGAAGATATTAAAATGGGAAAAGCTACATTAAAACTATTAGTGAGATCAAACCAACCAGGTGGTGCATTGGGATCTGTTTGGATTCTTGCAATGTGCAGGTCTGTAGTCCCACAGTTATAAGAATCCCTAGCAAAAATGTCCTTGTACTCCATCAGGAGTTCTCGTAGCTGTTGGCGTTCATCATCACTGGAACAGCTATTAGCTAAGGAGATTTGCTCTTTGACTATTTGCTGAAATCCTGGAAAGATTTCAGGCTGTCCTATCTCATAGGCTTCTTCCAACCTATAATCCCCTTGATTATAATTTACATTGCTACCATGATTTCTGGGTATTGGGGTATTCTTGCTCTTTGATCGGCTGATCAAACACTAGGGAGGGTTCTTCAATTTTACAGATGCCTTTCTCTGAGCTTAAAGGATAAATAGACTGAATTGTAAATAGTCCCTTTGGCATAGATGCAAAGAATCGTTCTATTAATTGTTCTTCAGCTAAGTATCCTTCAGGTATTAGCCCAATTACATTATTCTGGAATCCAAAAGTGTAGTAACTGGATTCTAGAGCATATCCTATGGTAGTTCTTGGACAAGGTGATATCCTGTGGGGTCATGTTATGCACAATAACATGTATCAGAATAGTTCCAATATTTACCATTGGAGTACGGGTCATAGTTATACCCAGATTTTGCATTCTATGGGAGATGCATATTAGTGTTTCAGAAGTTTTTAATTTCTGACCTCTTTTTACCTGTAAGGATAAGAGGAATTTATCAGCCCCAGCAGGGATTACAACATCATTAGACACCTGCATATTCACAGCATATGGCATTTGCTGGTTTGATTTCAGGGCTGGATTTTCATCCTGAAAAACTTCAGGGCACCCCTTTAACCTGCTCCAGAGGCAAAGGTTAATCAAATCTATTTGTATGGCATATCTATGTAAGAGATCGTTGCCAATGTATATTTGATTATGGGGATTGTTTAAAACTAAAAACAGGTGCTTTGTTGATTTATTACCTATTGAGATAGATAATAAACATTTATCTGTGACATTATAGCTTCCAGATTTGTCATCCAGGTCATGGACCAAGAGATCTTGGGGGGAAAGATATTTATTCACCTTAGGTTCAGCTATCTGTGCAAATAAGCCTTCACTTATATAGCTAGCTTCCTGTTTTAAGTTCAGTTTGGCATACTTGCACCTAGATTACGAGTTTTGCGTTAGAGGCTATGCGGTGCTAACGAGCAGTTTTCTCTTACCGCTCACTTACCTACAGCGCTGGTATTACAGGTTTTTACAAACCTAGCGTTAAATGACAAGAAGTGAGCGTTGAGCAAAATTTCGCTCATTACCGCACTCCAATACCAGCGCTACTTAAGTCAATGGTGAGCTGGTGTAACGTACTCGTGCATGATTTCTCCATAGAAATCAACGGGGAGAGCCGGCTGAGAAAAAGTCTAACACCTGCCAAAAAGCAGCGTAAAACTCAGTAACGCAGCCCCATTGATTTCTATAGGGAAACACATTTTATGTCTACACCTAACACCCTAACATGAACCCGAGTCTAAACACCCCTAATCTTACACTTATTAACCCCTAATCTGCCACCCCCGACATCGCCACCACATACATTATTCTTATTAACCCCTAATCTGCCGCTCCGGACACCGCCGCCACCTACATTATACTTATGAACCCCTAATCTGCTGCCCCCAACATCGCCGACACCTACATTATATTTATCAACCCCTAATCTGCCGCCCCAATGTCGCGCCACCTACCTACACTTATTAACACCTAATCTGCCGCCCCAACGTCGCCACCACTATAATAAACATATTAACCCCTAAACCGCTGCACTCCCGCCTCACAAACATTAGTTAAATATTATTAACCCCTAATCTGCCATCCCTAACATCGAAGCCACCTACCTACATTTATTAACCCCTAATCTGACACCCCAACGTCGCCGCCACTATATAAAAGTTATTAACCCCTATACCTAAGTCTAACCCTAACCCTAACACCCACTAACTTAAATACAATTTAAATAATTCTAAATAAATATTCCTATCATTAACAGGAGGATCTACTCCGGATCGCAAGTACACTCTGTACACTCCCAAACTGTTAAGGATATTTAAGAACTGAGGCTCCATAATCGGGTTCCCTTTATCTCTCTCTTTTTTGGTGGTAACAAATAAGCGGCCTGGGACAGAGACTGTCATCAGTGAGTACCCCTGACTTGGTATATCGTATACTATAATAATGCCACAATACCGGTGAACTTGACTATCTTAAGAGACTTTCCTAATGAGAGTGTCACTTACAACTTGCTGTGTATAATAAGAACATTTAATTGCAATCCATACTAAATCAGCTACCACAGCATACGGATTTGCATAGTGTATTTATCTCACTAGTTGAATTGGGGCTTTTACACTTGCCCAACATCACCCACTGTGTTGAATCAACTAAGGAAAGTAAAAAACGAACTGACAACGATTTGGCAGAACGTATCTGATCAGAACTTTTATCAAAATTACACTTTATTTGTTTGTTTGTTGCCAACAGATAGTAAATTGTTCCATTATCTATCAGGCAGGACCGTGCATTATATTTTACAAGTTTCTCAATTATTGCATTCTTTACAGGTGTCATTGCAGGGGAGGGACTATTTGATAGCAGCTCTGTACTAACAGCCCTCTTGACCAATCATCTAATAAGCCCAGTCTCATAGTTTCAACATCCCTATGTTAATAATTGTTTCAACCATCACACAAATTCATTATTTACACCTTTTACCTCTAACTACATAAGTTCTATACCAATGAAGGTGTAATTTTGCAATTTTGCAATTCAGTAACCCTGCATCTATGATTACTTACCTAGGACTTACACCTGCATCTATGAAACTTGATTAACAAAATATATAAGCTTTTAAACATCTTTAAGCAATCATTCCTATCACCTGCATTGTGAATATACTCTCACACATAGTGAGCCAGCTTCTAACCTAGAAACTATATCCCAAAATCCCTTTTCCAGGATCTTTAGCCTCTCTAGTTTCTAGTTAAATAGATTTTTTCAGGCCTATCCCTATAATATCATTTATTTACACTCATACACAAGTATATCAATACACATAGACACATTTGCTTACCATTATGGCTGAAAGTAATATTCTCACAGGAGTAGTAGATATAGACAGAAGAAAGCTAATAATGAGTACAGCACTTAAAGGTAACTCCACCAGAACAGATGAACCTTTGGAGGGGGATTTAACTAATATCTTTTCGGATTTAGAAAATAAGAAATACAAAGAAAGCAACCTTTGGTGGGACATAGAGTTCCTAGAACTCTATATCAATGAAAGAAAAGTCCCTAGGGGACTAAGGATGAAAAAGTATCCCTCTTTTGCATTAAATAACCAGGATTTCATGGATGAATGGAATAACAATTTGACCAACTGCTCCATCATCTTAATGAAGCAGCTGTTAAAACATAAAAAAGAAGAGAGGGATTCTTTACTAGTACAAATAGTGGAGATTGTAGAGTCACTAAAACCATTTGAACAAACAAAGAAATATATAGACTATAAAACACAATTAGACACTACCATGCAACAATTAGATTCCACACTATCAGAAAGAAAAGTGAGTAAGTACCAAAGGGATGTAAAAGATTACGAATTAGACATCGTATATTCATGGCAAAAAGATAGACCAAATAGGCAAAAGGGTCATTCCCAACACAATAACCACAAAAATAAGAATAAGAACAAAAACAAAAGAAAAGGTACTTTTAACCACACACCCAATGCCAAACGAGTCACATTTTCAAGTATTGACACAGACAATACAGAGGGATCACTGACTACAGAGGACATACAAGCACACACCTCTAATGAAGAAACAGCTAGTCATGACATCCCAGAAGGTAGACCAAAACTATCAACACTAGTACAAATACCTATCACTAGTAGTACACCAAAAAAGGATCTACCACTACGCTATCCAAGCAGAATAAAAAAGACAACACAAAAGAAGTAGGATCAGTAATCAACTTGTCTAGTACTATTCTCACTAGTTCTCAAATTAGTTTGTTAAACAAAGGGTTATCCTTTGCACCTTCCACCAATTTTGATCTATTTTCCACTATACTGGACATTAATGCTTTGGTTAGAAAAATCACTCTATACAAACACTTTTCACAAATAAAAAACACTATTGATACACAAGAGAACTGCACATTGTCAGAAAATACACCACACAGAGAGGTACACTCTATAGGTCTAAAATTCACTGATCTATGTGATCTGAATACATTAACTTCACTACAAGCAATCACACTTAGAGAAGCTAGTATTTATGATTCCATTCCTAAACCTAAAATCTCAACACACACTAAATCGCACTTTTACCCAGTACACAGTAGGAGCGAAGCAATAGAAATGTTTCAGAATCTTGTAGAGTTAGAACTCACTAGTCTGCACTCCACTATAGAGTCTGCATCCACCACAACCACTAATCCTATGAGCAAACAAAACTTATCTATCAGCGAACAACAAGCACTAAAGTCACTCAGTAACAATAATGACATAGTGGTCACCCCAGCGGACAAAGGCGGTGCAGTAGTGATCCTCAATACTGATGACTATAGAAGAGAAGTATATAGACAACTTAATGACAGAGAGACATATCATAAGCTTACCTATAACCCCACTAATAAGTATAAACAAGAGCTTTATAACTTATTAGATTCTGCGGTAGAAGAGGGGTTTCTAAATCAAGAAACAGCAGACCATTGCCTGGTAGAGTATCCCATCATTCCTACCTTTCGCATAGTACCGAAGATACATAAATCTCTCATTGACACACCAGACAGGCCCATCGAGGCCAGCAGAGGCTCACTATGCGAAAGGATAGGAAACTGGCTAGACAATATATTACAACCCATAGTCAAGTCTCTACCTGGATACATACGAGACAGCACACATCTCATACAACAAATTCAAACCATCACATAGCAGCACGACTACACTTGGTTATCTGTTGATGTATCAGCTCTGTACTCTAGTATCCCCCATGAGGAAGGTCTTAAAGCCTTTACATACATGCTAAAGAGACACACCAGTTATCCTGAAGAATTTATTACATTTCTTGAAGAACTTACAAGATTCCTTCTTACACACAACTACTTTGTCTTCGAGGGCCAGTACTACCTCCAAAAATGTGGCACAGCCATGGGAGCCAAATTCGCCCCCTCCTATGCAAACTTATATATGGGGTATTTCGAACATCTGTATCTTTTTGGGGGTGGACTGGCCCTCGATGACAAAGTAGTAGTATATGGCAGATTCATAGACGACCTAATATTTATCTACAAGAAAAATACTGAACTCACTATTCAGGAAATCATTGATTTCTTTAACAATAATACACTAAATCTGTCATTTACGCATCAAAATAATGACAAGATCATCAATTTTTTAGATCTTACACTAGAGCACAATGATGAAGGAAATATTACCACTAGCACATTTAGAAAACCCCTATCAAGAAATACCATACTCAGAGCCGACTCTTGCCATGCCCCACACATGCAAAAAGGCATTCCCAAGGGCCAATATCTAAGATTGCGGAGAAACTGCAGTTCTCTCCAATTATACCTTAAACAAGCAGATGAACTCACTAAGGCCTAGATTTAGAGTTTGGCGTTAGCCGTGAAAACCAGCGTTAGAGGCTCCTAACGCTGGTTTTAGGCTACCGCCGGTATTTGGAGTCACTCAAAATAGGGTCTAACGCTCACTTTTCAGCCGCGACTTTTCCATACCGCAGATCCCCTTACGTCAATTGCGTATCCTATCTTTTCAATGGGATTTCTCTAACTCCGGTATTTAGAGTCGTTTCTGAAGTGAGCGTTAGACATCTAACGACAAAACTCCAGCCGCAGGAAAAAAGTCAGTAGTTAAGAGCTTTCTGGGCTAACGCCGGTTTATAAAGCTCTTAACTACTGTGCTCTAAAGTACACTAACACCCATAAACTACCTATGTACCCCTAAACCGAGGTCCCCCCACATCGCCGACACTCGAAAAAAATTTTTTAACCCCTAATCTGCCGACCGCCACCTACGTTATCCTTATGTACCCCTAATCTGCTGCCCCTAACACCGCCGACCCCTGTATTATATTTATTAACCCCTAATCTGCCCCCCTCAACGTCGCCTCCACCTGCCTACACTTATTAACCCCTAATCTGCCGACCGGACCTGAGCGCTACTATAATAAAGTTATTAACCCCTAATCCGCCTCACTAACCCTATCATAAATAGTATTAACCCCTAATCTGCCCTCCCTAACATGGCAGACACCTAACTTCAATTATTAACCCCTAATCTGCCGACCGAATCTCGCCGCTATTCTAATAAATGTATTAACCCCTAAAGCTAAGTCTAACCCTAACACTAACACCCCCCTAAGTTAAATATAATTTAAATCTAATGAAATTAATTAACTCTTATTATATAAATTATTCCTATTTAAAGCTAAATACTTACCTGTAAAATAAATCCTAATATAGCTACAATATAAATTATAATTATATTAGAGCTATTTTAGGATTTATATTTATTTTACAGGTAACTTTGTATTTATTTTAACCAGGTACAATAGCTATTAAATAGTTAAGAACTATTTAATAGCTAAAATAGTTAAAATAATTACAAATTTACCTGTAAAAGAAATCCTAACCTAAGTTACAAATAAACCTAACACTAGACTATCAATAAATTAATTAAATAAACTACCTACAATTACCTACAATTAACCTAACACTACACTATCAATAAATTAATTAAATACAATTGCTACAAATAAATACAATTAAATAAACTAGCTAAAGTACAAAAAATAAAAAAGAACTAAGTTACAAAAAATAAAAAAATATTTATAAACATAAGAAAAATATTACAAAAATTTTAAACTAATTACACCTACTCTAAGCCCCCTAATAAAATAACAAAGCCCCCCAAAATAAAAAAAATGCCCTACCCTATTCTAAATTACTAAAGTTCAAAGCTCTTTTACCTTACCAGCCCTGAACAGGGCCCTTTGTGGGGCATGCCCCAAGAAATTCAGCTCTTTTGCCTGTAAAAAAAAACATACAATACCCCCCCCCAACATTACAACCCACCACCCACATACCCCTAATCTAACCCAAACCCCCCTTAAATAAACCTAACACTAAGCCCCTGAAGATCATCCTACCTTGTCTTCACCATACCAGGTTCACCGATCGGTCCAGAAGAGCTCCTCCGATGTCCTGATCCAAGCCCAAGCGGGGGGCTGAAGAGGTCCATGATCCGGCTGAAGTCTTCATCCAAGCGGGCCAGAAGAGGTCTTCCATCCGATTGAAGTCTTCATCCAAGCGGCATCCATCCGGAGCGAAGTGGCAGCATCCTGAAGACCTCCACCGCGGAACATCCATCCTGGCCGACGACTGAACGACGAATGACGGTTACTTTAAATGACGTCACCCAAGATGGCGTCCCTCGAATTCCGATTGGCTGATAGGATTCTATCAGCCAATCGGAATTAAGGTAGGAATATTCTGATTGGCTGATGGAATCAGCCAATCAGAATCAAGTTCAATCCGATTGGCTGATCCAATCAGCCAATCAGATTGAGCTCGCATTCTATTGGCTGATCGGAACAGCCAATAGAATGCGAGCTCAATCTGATTGGCTGATCGGATCAGCCAATCGGATTGAACTTGATTCTGATTGGCTGATTCCATTAGCCAATCTGAATAGCATATTTAACTATTTGAATATCTATATGCAATGGTAAATAACCAGCTATAAGGTTAGGGGAAATATCTAGTCCGCTCTAAAAATAACGAATTATTGAGGTTGAATCTGGTACATATTATCACAATTTATTAAAAATATAAGAAAACAATAAAAAACAAGATCAAAAGTGCTAAGGACTGTATATCATTAACAGCACAAAGCCTTACACATTTATTTATACAGTACATATAATCAGCAATAGCAAGCAATACGCTAATAATTGTGCAAACAGATAATAGTGCACATCAATTTAAATAACTCCCATCAATCTAGGGGCAAGGTGAAAACAACAAGCTTGGCACTATATCATGAAAAGCATAGTTCCAAATCACCAGATTTAATATAAACAATCCAAATGATGACTATTATATCTGGGTTGCACATAAGCAAGGGGTAGTTGTAAACGTATACTGTCCTGAAAAAGTAGACGTCCTTTAGGCTAAGGACATAACCATAAAACACAATACCATATGCAGGAGTTCATTGGAGTGAAGCAGCTGGTGTTGTGCACAGACCAACTAATTGCAAACCGATTAATCGATTATGAGATTCGTTGACAACTATTTTCATAATCGATTATTATCGATTATGCCGATTAGTTGTTGCAGCTCTAGAACCAACCATTTAATATAACCCAGTATTCCTTTTTTAGGGTCAGATTTAAAAGTACATTTGTAATCAAGACTATTACTTAGTCTTTCTTACAGTTTCATAACAAACTATGTGAAATATATTATATATAATATCACATCAGCTAGGGGTTCGATACAGAATCCTTTAGCCAATAGAGTGCTATTTTTTAGATATTTCCACAACGTCTCAGAAATGTTATTAATCATTTTAATGAATCATCATGTTTTGTACATTGCTGTTGCTTTATAGTGGGCTATATAATAGTTGTTATACATAACTGTGGCTTTATAGACAGCCACATAATGTTTTCTCTCTGCAAGTGACCATTTTGGTCCACTTTAACACAAGCTGATAAAGTTCACTATGCTTTCTCGTAATTGTTCTAAATTTAAAAAAATGAAACACATTGCTGTGATTTTACAGAGAGCTATATAATGTTTTTCCTCTGCATGTGGCCATTTTGGTTCACTTTAACACAAGCAGACAAAGTGTAACATGTTTTCATACAACTGCCCTATTTCAAAAAACGAAAAAAGAAAAATATTTGTATATAAACACATATACTTTTATCTATAGCTCTCTTTCAAATGCACTAAGCTATTATTTTTACCAATTTCTAAGGCATATGTAAAAGCATTGCAACAGCATCAAAGTCAATTATTGGAAAATTGTTTGTTAACAAGTATTATGTATTTAAATATTTGCCTAACATATTATCTGTTCATGAATGTAATCTGCTGCTCAGGACCTCTAAGCCAGGTGTGCACGATGTCATTAGAAAACCAATCAGTGTAAGTTTCCATTCACCAAAAGGGTTAACAAGACACCCTTCCTGATTGGTTACCCACACCCTTATAAGGACCCTGACCAGCAGAGACCATTATCTCTGATGAAGCGCATGTGCCAATGCGCGAAACGCGTAAGATAGGAGCTTACCAAGTGTCTGATGATAAGCCTGCTCCTAAATAAAACTTCATTTCATCTACTTCAAAGACTCAGCATTCCTTTTTCCTCTTTTTTATACTTATGAACCCCTAATCTGCTGCCCCAACATCGCCGACACCTACATTATATTTATTAACCCCTAATCTGCCGCCCCAATGTCGCGCCACCTACCTACACTTATTAACACCTAATCTGCCGCCCCAACGTCGCCACCACTATAATAAACATATTAACCCCTAAACCGCTGCACTCCCGCCTCACAAACATTAGTTAAATATTATTAACCCCTAATCTGCCATCCCTAACATCGACGCCACCTACCTACATTTATTAACCCCTAATCTGACACCCCCAACGTCGCCGCCACTATATTAAATTTATTAACCCCTATACCTAAGTCTAACCCTAAACCTAACACCCACTAACTTAAATACAATTTAAATAAATCTAAATAAATATTCCTATCATTAACTAAATTATTCCTATTTAAAACTAAATACTTACCTATAAAATAAACCCTAAGCTAGCTACAATATAACTAATAGTTACATTGTATCTAGCTTAGGGTTTATTTTTATTTTACAGGCAAGTTTGTATTTATTTTAACTAGGTAGAATAGTTATTAAATAGTTATTAACTATTTAATAACTACCTAGCTAAAATAAATTAAAAAAAACCTAGCCTAAACTAAACTACCAATAGCCCATAAAAGGGCCTTTTGCGGGGCATTCCCCTAAAGTAATCAGCTTTAAACCCACCACCCACACAACCAACCCCCAAATAAAATACTATCTAAAAAAACCTAAGCTCCCTGGAGACGACTTCATCCAAGCCGGGCGAAGTGGTCCTCCAGACAGGCAGAAGTCTTCATCCAAACTGGGCGAAATGGTCCTCCAGACAGGCAAAAGACTTCATCCAAGCTGGGCAGAAGTGGTCCTCCAGACGGGCAGAAGTCTTCATCCAGACGACATCTTCTATCTTCATCCATCCGGCGCGGAGCGGGTCCATCTTCAAGACATCCGACGCGGAGCATCCTCTTCTGGCGACGACTAAAACAGAATGAAGGTACCTTTAAGTGACGTGATCCAAGATGGCGCCCCTTAGATTCCGATTGGCTGATAAAATCCTATTGACTGATGCAATCAGCCAATAGGATTAAAGTTCAATCCTATTCGCTGATCCAATCAGCCAATAGGATTGAACTTGCATTTTATTGGCTGATCCAATCAGCCAATAGAATGCAAGCTCAATCCTATTGGCTGATTGGATCAGCCAATAGGATTGAACTTCAATCCTATTGGCTGATTGCATCAGCCAATAGGATTTTTTCTACCTTAATTCCGATTGGCTGATAGAATTCTATCAGCCAATCGGAATCTAAGGGACGCCATCTTGGATGACGTCACTTAAAGGTACCTTCATTCTGTTTTAGTCGTCGCCAGAAGAGGATGCTCTGCGTCGGATGTCTTGAAGATGGACCCGCTCCACGCCGGATGGATGAAGATAGAAGATGCCGTCTGGATGAAGACCTCTGCCCGTCTGGAGGACAACTTCTGCCCGGCTTGGATGAAGACTTCTGCCCGTCTGGAGGACCACTTCGCCCGGATTGGATGAAGACGTCTCTCGGTAAGTCGATCTTCAGGGGGTTAGTGTTAGGTTTTTTTTAAGGGTGTATTGGGTGGGTTTTATTTTTTAGATTAGGGTTTGGGCGGCAAAAGAGCTAACTGCCCTTTAAAGGGCAATGCCCATCCAAATGCCCTTTTCAGGGCAATGGGGAGCTTAGGTTTTTTAGATAGTATTTTATTTGGGGGGTTGGTTGTGTGGGTGGTGGGTTTTACTGTTGGGGAGGTTGTTTGTATTTTTTTTTACAGGTAAAAGAGCTGATTACTTTGGGGCAATGCCCCGCAAAAAGCCCTTTAAAGGGCTATTGGTAGTTTAGTTTAGGCTAGGGTTTTTTTTTTATTTTGGGGGGGCTTTTTTATTTTAATAGGGCTATTAGATTAGGTGTAATTAGTTTAAATTTCTGTAATTTGTTTATTATTTTCTGTAATTTAGTGTGTTTTTTTGTACTTTAGCTAATTTAATTTAATTTAGGTAATTGTATTTAATTTAGTTAATTTATTTAATTATAGTGTAGTGTTAGGTGTTATTGTAACTTAGGTTAGTTTTTTTTTTTACAGGTAAATTTGTATTTATTTTAGCTAGGTAGTTATTAAATAGTTAATAACTATTTAATAACTATTCTACCTAGTTAAAATAAATACAAACTTGCCTGTAAAATAAAAATAAAACCTAAGCTAGATACACTGTAACTATTAGTTATATTGTAGCTAGCTTAGGGTTTATTTTATAGGTAAGTATTTAGTTTTAAATAGGAGTAATTTAGTTAATGATAGGAATATTTATTTAGATTTATTTAAATTATATTTAAGTTAGTGGGTGTTAGGTTTAGGGTTAGACTTAGGTTTAGGGGTTAATAACTTTAATATAGTGGCGGCGACGTTGGGGGCGGCAGATAAGGGGTTAATAAATGTAGGTAGGTGGCGTCGATGTTAGGGACGGCAGATTAGGGGTTAATAATATTTAACTAATGTTTGCGAGGCGGGAGTGCGGCGGTTTAGGGGTTAATATGTTTATAATAGTGGTGGCGACGTTGGGGGTGGCAGATTAGGGGTTAATAAGTGTAGGTAGGTGGCGACGTCATCGGGGGCGGCAGATTAGGGGTTAATAAATATAATATTGGTGTCGGCGATGTTGAGGTCAGCAGATTAGGGGTTCATAAATATAATGTAGGTGGCGGCGGTGTCCGGAGCGGCAGATTAGGGGTTAAAAATTTTATTTTAGTGTTTGCAACGCAGGAGGGCCACGGTTTAGGGGTTAATAGGTAGTTTATGGGTGTTAGTGTACTTTTTAGCACTTTAGTTATGAGTTTTATGCTACAGCGTTGTACCATAAAACTCATAACTACTGACTTTAGAATACATTAGGACTCTTGACAGGGTAGGCTGTACCGCTCACTTTTTGGCCTCCCAGGACAGACTCGTAATACCGGCGCTATGGAAGTCCTATAGAAAAAGACTTTATGAAGTTTACGTAAGTCGTTTTGCGGTAAGGCCAAAGAAGTGTGTGGTGCCCCTAAACCTTCAAGACTCGTAATAGCAGCGGGCATAAAAATGCAGCGTTAGGACCTCTTAACGCTGCTTTTTTACCCTAACGCACAACTCGTAATCTAGCCATTTGTTTTTCCAAGGTCATGCACTTGCATAGGGATAAATAGATAATCTTTATCTTTCTCAATTTCTGCAAGGAATTGAGAGTAATCTCCCCCTTTAGGGGATTTAGGGTCCCCCTTGTGGAGAGATATGGTTAATACATTGCCGTCTAAGGAAATATTGGCTATCTTTCCAGGCGAAATTTTAAAAGTATTACCATCAGAGTCACTTTGTAGGATAGTGATTTCAGGTACAGAGTTATTCCTGAAATTAATCTCCACAGCAGCTGACTTCTCTTTCACCACATGACAGTTATGTCTGGTGTGAGATATGCTGGACCGCTCATAATTAATAGGTCTTTTGACTTGTGACCAAATTACATTATTTTTGCAATCAATTATGGTGCTTAATCGCTTCAGGAGATCAATACCAATGATTAAACGGTCAGTTAGCAGAACCACTATAATGACAGGGTGTCTTATTACCCTGTTTCCCGGCTTTAGCTTTAACCATGCCGTACCCCAAACATTGAGAGAATCGCCCCAACACCTATTAGTGAACCATCAAATTCCTTTAGTTTAGGTTTGTGGGTGTTAGCTCATTTAGCTGTGTGTAGTACCTGTGGGATAAAATAGTTGCCTGGGATCCAGTATTAATTTATCCCATGATAAGGTTGGAAACTGAATCCTGGAGCTCAGCTAATACATAATATCTCCCTACAGTTTCTACAATTTCACACGTAAAATTTGCATGATTACACATCTGTGGGCTTCGCTACGTGTTACCTATAATGGCCATGTTACCTGATGCAGAAGAATTTTCATTCTTACAGGGCACTTCCTCTATAATAGGGCTGACAGGGTTCCTGTGTATTGCATCTGTGGGAATAAGGTTAGGGGACAACTGCAAAAGAAGAGGTTTGCTAGAGCTTCCAGGCTGAGGTTGCTCGTCATCACAGCTAAATCGTCCATTTCTGGGCTGCAAGGAGAGAACATGATTAGTACCATTATTGACATTTATCATTTCATTTGGTATATCTCTCCCCTCTCCCTCGGGTAATACCGGAGTATTTATGACTGTGCCTGTGGCCCACTGCTGGCCTCTGGCTGTACCCCTAAAAAAGGATTATTAGGGTTCTGAGCCATCAGAGCTTGACTCATTAGTAAATAGAGTACATAATTGACTTACTTGCGTACTGAGTTGGCCCACTTGATTGGACAAGCTATTTCTACCCATGGACCAATTTTTTGATATCCCATGGTATTGATTCCTGGATCCTTGGGATCCCTCATGTTAATATCTTGGGGAGCACTATTTACTTGGGGTGTCTGGTTACCCTGAGAGTATTTTCACCACTTTTGGTATTTATTTTTATGGGGATATCGATTACCTTGTGGGTATTCACCTCTTTGGGGATAACTATTTATCTGGGTATGCCCCCCATTTTGAGTATATTCTCTCTGCACCTCAGACATTGTTGGGGGAGGGGCAGAGTTAAAACTTTGTGGGGAAGGCCTGTTTTCTTGGGCCACTTCTGCAAAAGTTTTCTTTTTAGACTCTAAATTGAGGGGGCTAGGTAACACCCTAGTTTCTGCCACAATTTTGGGGCTGGGCCTTGGTTCCCTTTTAACCCCCTGTTCACCGGACTGCTGAATAAAGTATAACTTTGTACTCTCTTTGATCAGTCAGTCCAATGAGCAGTTCGTAATTAAGTTTGATGTGTGAGGGTAGTGCTTCATAAAACAGATTCACAAATTCTGAGCTTTCAGAAGGTAGGGGTAGTGGGGTAGTCTTTGGCCATACTGTACGCACTTTTTAGTGCAGAAAGGAATTCTATAGGGCTTTGATTGGCGCCACATTTCAGGCTGTATACAGCAATTTTCGCAGCTGTTTTAGTGCGATATTGCCCTAACTCCTTTTTGCACTGTTGCTTTCAATGCAAGGTACGTGATTCAAGATGGCATCCCTTGCATTCCTATTGGCTGATTTGATTTTGGAAATTCAAATCAGCCAATAGGATGAGAGCTACTGAAATTCTATTGGCTGATTTGAACCGCCAATAGAATTTCAGAAGCTCTCATTCTATTGGCTGTTTTGAACAGCCAATAGGATTTCAGTAGCTCTCATCCTATTGGCTGATTTGAATTTCCAAAATCAAATCAGCCAATAGGAATGCAGGGGACGCCATCTTGAATCACGTACCTTGCATTGAAGATTCAGTGTACGGTGGCAACCGTATGAAGAGGATGCTCCGCACCGGATGTCTTCAGGATGGACACGCTCCACGCCGCAAGGATGAAGATAGAAGATGATGAGGACTTCACCACCTGGATGAAGATAGAAGAGGCTGCCTGAATGAAGACTTCTCGTCGCCTGGTTGAGGACTTTGCCGCCTGGATGAAGATCGTTCAAGCGGGACTTCTAAAACTGTAAGTGGATCTTCGGGGGTTAGTGATAGGTTTTTAAAATGTTTTTTTGGGGGTGTTTTTTTTTCCATTTAGGGTTTGGGCTTTCGTAAAAGAGCTAAATGCCCTTTTCAGGGCAAAGCAAAAGAGCTAAATGCCCTTTTAAAACCCAGGACATACTTGAAAACGAGAGAAATCTCAATGTATCCTTCCTGGTAAAATATTTTATAAATAAATAAATAAAATGCCCATACAAATGCCCTTTTCAGGGCAATGGTTAGCTTAAGTTTTTTTTAGATAGTTTTTTTATTTTGTGGGTTTGGGGGAGTTGGGGTTTGTAATGTTAGTGGGACTTTGTATTTTTTTTCAGGCAAAAGAGCTGTTTAACTTAGGGCAATGCCCTACAAAAGGTCCTTTTAAGGGCTATTGGTAGTTTATTCTAGATTAAGTTTTTTATTTTGGGGTGTTTTTTTTTTAAAATGGGTATTAGAATAGGATTCATTTTTATTATTTTTGATAATTTGTTTTTTATTTTGTGTAATGTATTTTTTTCGTTTTAGGGTGGGTTTTTATTTTTAGATTAGGGCTTGGGCATTTTATAAAAGAGCTGAATGCCCTTTTAAGGTCACGAAAAATAGCTAAATGCCCCTTTAAGGGTAATGCCCATACAAATGCCCTTTTCAGGGCAATGGGTAGATTAGGTTTTACTTTATTTTGTGGGTTTGGGGGGTGGGGGTTTGTATATTCTTAGGCAGTGTTTGTTTTGTTTTGTAGCAAAAGAGCTGTTAACTTTAGGGCAATGCCCTACAAAAGGCCCTTTTAAGGGCCCACAAAAAGGCCATTTTAAGGGCCCTTGGTAGTTTATTTTAGATTAGTCTTTTTTATTTTGTGGTGGGTTTTTAATTTTTTTAAAAGGGTATTAGAATAGGAATAATTTTATTATTTTGTATAATTTTGTTATTTTTTGTAATGGTATGGTTTTGTATTTTTTGTAATTTTAGTGTTTTTTATTTTTTGTATGGTAGGTTTTAGTGTAAGGCAGCTTAGGTTTTATTTGACAGGTAAGTTTGTATTTATTTTAACTAGGTAGTTAGTAAATAGTTAATAACTTTAGTAACTATTCTACCTAGTTAAAATAAATACAAACTTGCCTGTGAAATAAAAATAAAACCTAATCTAGCTACAATACAACTATTAGTTATATTGTAGCTAGCTTAGGTTTTATTTCACAGGTAAGTATTTAGTTTTAAATAGGAATTATTTAGTTAATAATTTTAAGTTTAATTTAGCTCTATTTTAATTATGTTAAAGTTAGGGGGTGCTAGGGTTAGGGTTACATTAAGGTTAGGTTTAGGGGTTACTAGTTTAAATTAGTTTATTGCGATGTAGGGGCTTTCGGTTTAGGGGTTAATAGGTTTATTTAGTATATTTCGATGTGAGGGGCTTGCGGTTTAGGGGTTAATAGGTTTATTATAGTGGCGGCGGAATTAGGGCTTAATAACTTTAGTATAGTGGGGGTGATGTGGGCGGACAACAGATTAGGTGTTAATAATATTTAAATAGTGTTTGGGATCCGGGAGGGCGGCGGTTTAGGGGTTAATAACTTTAGTATAGTGGCAGCGATGTTGGGGAGCGGCGGAATAGGGGTTAATAATTTTTAATAGTGGTGACGATGTCAGGAGCGGCAGATTAATAAATGTAATATAGTATTTGCGATGCGGGAGGGCCTCAGTTTAGGGGTTAATAGGTAGTTTATGGGTGTTTAGCGTACTTTGTAGCAGTTTAATTATGAGTTTTATGTAACAGTTTTGTTGCGTAAAACACATAACTACTGCTTTTAGATTGTGAAACGGATCTTGTCGGTATAGGCTGTAACGCAAGCTTTTTAGCCTTAGCGCAAAACTCGTAATGGCAGTGCTATGGAAGTCTAATGAAAAAAACATAATTTTTACGTGTGCGGGACTGATGTTGCATTACAGGCTAAAAGGCTTGGAGTACAGCTATACCGACAAGACTTGTAATGGCTGCGGTGCTGTTTTAACGCTAAAATGGCCATTTTTTCAGTGTTAAAACATGAACGCACAACTCGTAATCTAGGTGAAAGAAATTTAAGAAACTTGTGGGGTTTCACAAACTAACAGGTTACAAAGAGGTCAGCATTCTATGACACTTTTTATTTTTTGTTACTGTATTCTTTATGCCCTAAAGCCAACAAAAACATAATTTATGTAAGAACTTACCTGATAAATTAATTTCTTTCATATTGGCAAGAGTCCATGAGCTAGTGACGTATGGGATATACATTCCTACCAGGAAGGGCAAAGTTTCCCAAACCTCAAAATGCCTATAAAAACACCCCTCACCACACCCACAATTCAGTTTAACGAATACCCAAGAAGTGGGGGTGATAAGAAAGGAGCGAAAGCATCAACAAGGAATTGGAATAATTGTGCTTTATACAAAAAAAATCATAACCACCACAAAAAAGGGTGGGTCTCATGGACTCTTGCCAATATGAAAGAAATAAATTTATCAGGTAAGTTCTTACATAAATTATGTTTTCTTTCATGTAATTGGCAAGAGTCCATGAGCTAGTGACGTATGGGATAGCAAATACCCAAGATGTGGAACTCCACGCAAGAGTCACTAGAGAGGGAGGGATAAAATAAAGACAGCCAATTCCGCTGAAAAAACAATCCACAACCCAAATCAAAAGTTTTAATCTTTATAATGAAAAAAACTGAAATTATAAGTAGAAGAATCAGACTGAAACAGCTGCCTGAAGTATTTTTCTACCAAAAACATCAAAATGGTAGAATTTAGTAAAAGTATGCAAAGAAGACCAAGTTGCTGCTTTGCAAATCTGATCAACAGAAGCTTCATTCTTAAAAGCTCAGGAAGTAGAAACTGACCTAGTAGATTGAGCCGTAATCCTTTGAGGCGGGGATTTACCCGACTCCACATAAGCATGATTAATCAAAAGCTTTAACCAAGACGCCAAAGAAATGGCAGAAGCCTTCTGACCTTTCCTAAAACCAGAAAAGATAACAAATAGACTAGAAGTCTTACTGAAATCTTAGTAGCTTCAACATAATATTTCAAAACTCTGACCACATCCAAAGAATGTAAGGATATTTCCAAAGAATTCTTAGCATTTAGGGCACAAGGAAGGAACAATAATTCCTCTATTAATGTTGTTAGACTTCACAACTTGAGGTAAAAATTTAAATAAAGACAGCAAAAACCGCCTTATCCTGATGAAAAATCAGAAAAGGAGACTCACAAGAAAGAGCAAACTCTTCTAGCAGAAGAGATGTCCAAAAGGAACAATACTTTCCATGAAAGTAATTTAATGTCCAAAAAAAGCATATGCTCAAACGGAAGAGCCTGTTAAGCCCTCAGAACCAAATTAAGACTCCAAGGAGGAGAAATTGGCTTAATGACAGGCTTGATATGAACCACAGCCTGAACAAAACAGTGAATATCAGAAAGATTAGCAAATTTTTCTGTGAAACAGCACAGAACGAGCAGAGATTTGTCCTTTCAAGGAACTTGCAGACAAAACCTTATGAAAAAACTATAAAATCCTAGGAATTCTAAAAGAATGCCAAGAGAAATTATGAGAAGAGCATCATAAGGCGTAAGTCTTCCAAACTCGATAATAAATCTTTCTAGACACAGATTTACGAACCTGCAACATAGTATTAATCACTGAGTCAGAGAAACCTCTATGACTAAGCACTAAGCGTTTTAATTTCCATACCATCAAATTTAATAATTTGATTTCCTGACGGAAAAAAATGAATCTTAAGGTCTGGCCTAAATGGAAGTGACCAAGGTTGGCAACTGGACATCCGAACAAGAACCATATACCAAAACCTGAGCGGCCATGCTGGAGCCACCAGCAGCACAAACGATTGCTCCATGATGATTTTGAAAAATCACTCTTAAAAAGAAGAACCAGAAGGAGCAAAAATATAGGCAGATTGATAACTCCAAGGAAGTGTCAATGCATTACACTGCTTCCGCCTGAGGATCCCCGGACCTGAATAGGTACCTGGGAAGTTTTCTTGTTTAAATTAGATTCCATCAGAACTATTACTGGAAACCCTCACATCTGAACAATTTGAAAAAACACATCTGGGTAAAGAGACCATTCTCCCCGATGTAAAGCTTGATTGACAGAGATAATCCGCTTCCCAATTGTATAAACCTGGGATATGGACCGCAGAAATTAGACAGGAGCTGGATTTAGCCCAAGCAAGTATCCAAGATACTTCTTTCACAGCCTAAGGACTGAGAGTCCCACCCTGATGATTGACATATGCCACAGTTGTGACATTGTCTGTCTGAAAAACAATAACGTCTCTCTCTTCAAAAAGAAGCCAAAACTGACGAACTCTGAGAATGCATGGAGTTCCAAAATATTGAATGGTAATCTCGCCTCCTGAGATTTCCAAACTCCTTGTGCTGACAGAGATCCCCAGACAGCCTCCCAACCTAAAAGACTCGCATCTGT
Source organism: Bombina bombina (assembly GCF_027579735.1). Classification (NCBI taxonomy): domain Eukaryota; kingdom Metazoa; phylum Chordata; class Amphibia; order Anura; family Bombinatoridae; genus Bombina; species Bombina bombina. The sequence goes on along the minus strand of NC_069499.1, from coordinate 1,022,346,547 downwards.
AGTGATCAAGGTCCAGGTTGGATGAATCGACGAGACCCGTAGAACTATATGATGGTGATCTAACCACCAAGTCAAAGATAGTTGAACATTGGAATTCAAAGATATTAAAAATGATATCCTAGAATCCCTGCACCATTAATTCAGCATAAAAAACTGGAAAGGTTTCATATGAAAATGAGCAAAGGGAATCGAATCCAATGCTGCAGCCATGAGACCTAAAACTTCCATGCATATAGCTACTGAAGGAAATAATAGAGACTGAAGGTTCCGACAAACTGAACCCAATATAATTGTCTCCTGTCTGTTAGAGAGCAAAAAGGAGATGCGGAGCACTGAGTAAAATAAAAAGTCTCTTTATTATTGTAGAATTATTAAAAGACGAAAAAATTCAAGGAGTTAGGGTGCTATTCCTTGCAATTGGGTTCAGCTCAAACAGCTGCTGACATGTTTCGGCATTCCGCCGTTATCAAAGCTGCTGGACTGTGTAGGGAAAAGCCCTCTTTTAAAACACAATGGCTGAATCCAATTGGGCAATAGTAAAAAGGGGAAGAATTTCTTATTAACCCCTTATAGCCTGTACAAAAAAGGGTAAATAATAATACTTCACAAATACAGATAATTGTAATAAACCATGAGCACATTTTTGTACACACTTTAGCAATAGTAACATACAAAAACCATAAAGGATCAGTGTTACAGGAATATAATCTGCATTTTGCATATAAACCCAAAATCATATATTCACTATTTGCTTATAAATTTGCAATAAACCTTATGATCATTTGTGGGATTGTACACATTTATGTCATATGAACAATCCTATGTAAAGAATATTAAACTAGTCTGTACCACTTTAAGGTTAACTCCTGGGAGTAAGTGTCCGGCAAATCTATCCTAGAACAGTTAACTCCCTACATATGTTACTATTCAGCCAACTTGAATGCACTAAAAAGAGTGGTTATTGTGTGTCATAAATGAATTAAAGGGATTTCTGAGTGTCAAAAAAGAAAAAAAAAATATATATATAATAGACATCATAAAAATATGAAAATATAAAGGGATAATGATCCTGTACTTATAGAAGGACATGAGACCCCTACTGAGTTTATTGTAAAAGTGAATGAAAGATTTAAAGGGGTAGGAGTCTGAGTATAATTATATTGGTAATACATATATGTACCAGTTAAGGATACGTAATTTACAATCTAACAGGTTGATGGATAGTGTGGAGTTGTGTTAAGCATCTAGTTCACTCCCAATGGTTGATCAGATCATACATTGAATTTAACCCTGTTGGGTGTCTGGTCTTCAATGTAAAGATCCAAAAGATCTCTCGTTTGGATAATAGTTTATCCCTGTCACCTCCTTTGGGTGGTTTTAGGACTTTCTCTATGCATGTCCAACGAAAGGTTTCAGAACTTTTATTGTGTATAGATGTAAAGTGTTGGACCAGGGGGGTGCTTGCTTTTCCCACCCTTATGCTTGAGAGATGTTCCCTAATTCTTGATCTGACTTCCCTGGTTGTGAGTCCAATATATTGTTTGGCACACTCTGTGCATGATGCCAGATAGATCGTGTAGGTAGACCTACAGTTGAGACACATATTAATAGGAAAAGAGTGACCAGTTACAGAGGATCTGAACTGATCACCCATTTCCACTTTTTCACAGGCAACACAATCTCTCTTGTGGCATTTGAACATTCCCTTCTGGGTGAGCCAAGAAGACTCATTCCTTATGGTATCCTTCCCAATTCTGGTTGGAGAGACCATATTCCCTATTGTTTTACTTCTCCGGTAAGTGAAGTGGCAAGACTTGGGGGTTAGATCCGCCAATCCTTCATCAGCTCTGAGCATAACCAGATGTTTCTTGATTATCTCACAAATCTGAGGATACTGCTCTGAATGGTCAGTTACAAAGTAAAGGTCATTCTGCATGTCATTCCCTCTGCTCTGCTTTGTTTTGGGATATAGTAAATCCCTTCTATCAATCTTCCTGACCTCATTCAATGTTGATGTTATGCAATTGTTAGCATAACCCCTTGCCTTGAGCCTATCCGATAGTTTTTTCGCTTCAACCTCAAAGTTGTCTAATTCTGAGCAATTCCGTTTTAAACGGATGAACTGACCCTTGATGATGCCTTTAAATACGCTTTTGGGGTGACAGCTTGTTGCATGTAGCAATGTGTTGCCAGAAATTGGCTTTCTAAATGCTGTGCTACGTATTTTTTCACCAATTACCCCCAAAAGGGTTACATCAAGGTAGTTGATGCTCGTATTGTTGGACTCCGAAGTAAAACTCAGTCCCAGGTCGTTTTCATTGAGGAGATCAAGAAAAGTGGATAACTCATCTATGCTCCCTTTCCATATGAATAGGAGGTCATCAATGAACCTCCTATAAAAAACCACTTTAGAGCAGAGGGGGTTCCCACCTCCATAGATGTGGTCCTGCTCCCACCAACCCATGTATAGGTTGGCATAGGAAGGGGCAAATTTTGCCCCCATCGCAGTCCCACAAATCTGGAGGTAGAACACCCCCTCAAACTCAAAGTAATTGTGGGATAAGAGAAACTCAGCCATGCGGAGCACATATTCACAAAAATCAGGCTCCTGGCCATGGTACTTGTGAAGGAACCAGGACAGGGCCTCTAGACCCTTAGTGTGTGGGATTGACGAATACAGTGACTTAACGTCAACTGTTAGCCAGATAAAGTCTTTTTCCCATTTGATATTCTCAAGTAGTTTCAGAATATGCATAGTGTCTCTTGTGTAGCTCCATAAATTAGGAACCATAGGTTGCAAGACCTGGTCTAGCCACTCCGAAGTATGTTCCAGGAGAGAGCCTATGCCACTGACGATGGGCCTCCCTACCACATTGTCAAGCGACTTGTGGACCTTTGGTAAAAGGTTAAAGGTTGGGACGGTGGGAGTATTTACTGATAGATAAATACTGGTTTCTTCATTCAAGAAACCTGCCTCTATGCCATCATCAATCAAATTATCCAGTTTTTTCTTGAAGGTGGTAGTGGGATCCATGCTTAATACCCGATAGTCATGGGCATTATGCAGTTGTCTGTGTGCCTCATTAATGAAGTCTGTTTTATTCATTACCACCACAGACCCACCTTTGTCCGCTGCTCTAATCACAAGGTCGGGATTGTTTCCCAAGGCAGCCAAAGCCTCCCTCTCCCTAATGGTAAGATTGTGTTTTTTATTTTTATCCGTGTAGTGGAGCCTACTTAAGTCAGCCTCTACCCTATTTTGGAACTTTTCGATAATGGATCCCCTAGCATGTATGGGGTAAAATCGTGAGGGACATTTGAACTTGGGGAATCTATTAGAAGAATGTGTTAGTATATCAGTCTCAGAAGTATTTAATGCTTCTAGTGTTGACAATCCACAGAGGTCTTGAAATTCCAGACCTTCTGCAGTGTTGGGGTTAATGGTAGCCATAGCTCCCACAGCATCAACTTCCACTGTATCCATGGCAGACCTGGTGGAAAAATATTTCCTCAAGGTAATTTTTCGTATCAGTCTGTTCACATCGATCAAAGTGTTGAACAGATTAAAAGTATTAGTAGGAACAAATCCTAATCCAAGGCTCAGCACCTTGATTTCTGTGGCATTTAAATTATAAGCAGATAAGTTAATTACTGATATCTCGTCTTTCTCTGGCCCCTCTGGTTTCTCCTGAGCGTGTACCCCCCCTTTTTTGGTGCTTTTGCCCCTTCTCCCCCCCGTCGCCTTGCGGGGGGGGAAGGGAAAAAACCTGGTGAATTTCCACACTTTCTGAATTGTTAGGTGCTTCTTTCATTTGTACAGTATCAGATGTTTGCGGAATGTATCTAGAAGGTGGTGCAGCATTTTTTAATATGGGTGGTGGTAATAATACTGTCTTTTCTGGAGGTATAGTGGGCAGGTTAAACACATTGGTATGTTGACCTTGATTTTGTTTATATTGATTAGGTGGGGCACTGGGTACAGTACTGCCATGAGGAAAAGGCTCTGGAATAAATCCTTCATCTTCTCCTGATGTAGAACTCTCTCCCCCTGAGTCAGCCTCACTGTCAGAAAATCTAATTCTTCGTTGCTGTCTACCTCTGCCCCTACCCCTGCGTCTGCCTCTAAAACCTCTACCCCTATTGGGGACCCCATGATTGTGGTTATTCTCTCTATATTTTTGTGCTCTTTCCCTTTTATTCCAAATATACATTGTGTTGTTATTGAAATCTGTCTGATCTCTAATGTATTTTGAGTGTTTTATTTCAAGTAAAAGAGATTTAGCTTCTGCAACAGCTTCTTGTAGCAAGTTATCAAACCTAGCAAAATCAGTGTGATCACATCTCTTATTCAGCTCCTCTTGAACCTGACTAATTTTAATAGTAATTTCATTGTAATAAACCATGAGCACATTTTTGTACACACTTTAGCAATAGTAACATACAAAAACCATAAAGGATCAGTGTTACAGGAATATAATCTGCATTTTGCATATAAACCCAAAATCATATATTCACTATTTGCTTATAAATTTGCAATAAACCTTATGATCATTTGTGGGATTGTACACATTTATGTCATATGAACAATCCTATGTAAAGAATATTAAACTAGTCTGTACCACTTTAAGGTTAACTCCTGGGAGTAAGTGTCCGGCAAATCTATCCTAGAACAGTTAACTCCCTACATATGTTACTATTCAGCCAACTTGAATGCACTAAAAAGAGTGGTTATTGTGTGTCATAAATGAATTAAAGGGATTTCTGAGTGTCAAAAGAAATGGAACTTTTAATAAATAATGAGAACAAATACAAGTGGGATGTTTGGACTATGGAAAACTATTTAAAGCTTAAACTTATACCGAGAGGCTTGAGAATCAATAAATACCCCACTTTTTATACAGAGGACAGAGACTTTATAAATGCATGGAATGAGACTCTGTCAGATTGCTCCTGGAATCTCATGCGGCTCCTCATTACATACAAAAATAAACAGATTCAAGAAATTACTATTAAAATTAGTCAGGTTCAAGAGGAGCTGAATAAGAGATGTGATCACACTGATTTTGCTAGGTTTGATAACTTGCTACAAGAAGCTGTTGCAGAAGCTAAATCTCTTTTATTTGAAATAAAACACTCAAAATACATTAGAGATCAGACAGATTTCAATAACAACACAATGTATATTTGGAATAAAAGGGAAAGAGCACAAAAATATAGAGAGAATAACCACAATCATGGGGTCCCCAATAGGGGTAGAGGTTTTAGAGGCAGACGCAGGGGTAGGGGCAGAGGTAGACAGCAACGAAGAATTAGATTTTCTGACAGTGAGGCTGACTCAGGGGGAGAGAGTTCTACATCAGGAGAAGATGAAGGATTTATTCCAGAGCCTTTTCCTCATGGCAGTACTGTACCCAGTGCCCCACCTAATCAATATAAACAAAATCAAGGTCAACATACCAATGTGTTTAACCTGCCCACTATACCTCCAGAAAAGACAGTATTATTACCACCACCCATATTAAAAAATGCTGCACCACCTTCTAGATACATTCCGCAAACATCTGATACTGTACAAATGAAAGAAGCACCTAACAATTCAGAAAGTGTGGAAATTCACCAGGTTTTTTCCCTTCCCCCCCCGCAAGGCGACGGGGGGGGAGAAGGGGCAAAAGCACCAAAAAAGGGGGGGTACACGCTCAGGAGAAACCAGAGGGGCCAGAGAAAGACGAGATATCAGTAATTAACTTATCTGCTTATAATTTAAATGCCACAGAAATCAAGGTGCTGAGCCTTGGATTAGGATTTGTTCCTACTAATACTTTTAATCTGTTCAACACTTTGATCGATGTGAACAGACTGATACGAAAAATTACCTTGAGGAAATATTTTTCCACCAGGTCTGCCATGGATACAGTGGAAGTTGATGCTGTGGGAGCTATGGCTACCATTAACCCCAACACTGCAGAAGGTCTGGAATTTCAAGACCTCTGTGGATTGTCAACACTAGAAGCATTAAATACTTCTGAGACTGATATACTAACACATTCTTCTAATAGATTCCCCAAGTTCAAATGTCCCTCACGATTTTACCCCATACATGCTAGGGGATCCATTATCGAAAAGTTCCAAAATAGGGTAGAGGCTGACTTAAGTAGGCTCCACTACACGGATAAAAATAAAAAACACAATCTTACCATTAGGGAGAGGGAGGCTTTGGCTGCCTTGGGAAACAATCCCGACCTTGTGATTAGAGCAGCGGACAAAGGTGGGTCTGTGGTGGTAATGAATAAAACAGACTTCATTAATGAGGCACACAGACAACTGCATAATGCCCATGACTATCGGGTATTAAGCATGGATCCCACTACCACCTTCAAGAAAAAACTGGATAATTTGATTGATGATGGCATAGAGGCAGGTTTCTTGAATGAAGAAACCAGTATTTATCTATCGGTAAATACTCCCACCGTCCCAACCTTTAACCTTTTACCAAAGGTCCACAAGTCGCTTGACAATGTGGTAGGGAGGCCCATCGTCAGTGGCATAGGCTCTCTCCTGGAACATACTTCGGAGTGGCTAGACCAGGTCTTGCAACCTATGGTTCCTAATTTATGGAGCTACACAAGAGACACTATGCATATTCTGAAACTACTTGAGAATATCAAATGGGAAAAAGACTTTATCTGGCTAACAGTTGACGTTAAGTCACTGTATTCGTCAATCCCACACACTAAGGGTCTAGAGGCCCTGTCCTGGTTCCTTCACAAGTACCATGGCCAGGAGCCTGATTTTTGTGAATATGTGCTCCGCATGGCTGAGTTTCTCTTATCCCACAATTACTTTGAGTTTGAGGGGGTGTTCTACCTCCAGATTTGTGGGACTGCGATGGGGGCAAAATTTGCCCCTTCCTATGCCAACCTATACATGGGTTGGTGGGAGCAGGACCACATCTATGGAGGTGGGAACCCCCTCTGCTCTAAAGTGGTTTTTTATAGGAGGTTCATTGATGACCTCCTATTCATATGGAAAGGGAGCATAGATGAGTTATCCACTTTTCTTGATCTCCTCAATGAAAACGACCTGGGACTGAGTTTTACTTCGGAGTCCAACAATACGAGCATCAACTACCTTGATGTAACCCTTTTGGGGGTAATTGGTGAAAAAATACGTAGCACAGCATTTAGAAAGCCAATTTCTGGCAACACATTGCTACATGCAACAAGCTGTCACCCCAAAAGCGTATTTAAAGGCATCATCAAGGGTCAGTTCATCCGTTTAAAACGGAATTGCTCAGAATTAGACAACTTTGAGGTTGAAGCGAAAAAACTATCGGATAGGCTCAAGGCAAGGGGTTATGCTAACAATTGCATAACATCAACATTGAATGAGGTCAGGAAGATTGATAGAAGGGATTTACTATATCCCAAAACAAAGCAGAGCAGAGGGAATGACATGCAGAATGACCTTTACTTTGTAACTGACCATTCAGAGCAGTATCCTCAGATTTGTGAGATAATCAAGAAACATCTGGTTATGCTCAGAGCTGATGAAGGATTGGCGGATCTAACCCCCAAGTCTTGCCACTTCACTTACCGGAGAAGTAAAACAATAGGGAATATGGTCTCTCCAACCAGAATTGGGAAGGATACCATAAGGAATGAGTCTTCTTGGCTCACCCAGAAGGGAATGTTCAAATGCCACAAGAGAGATTGTGTTGCCTGTGAAAAAGTGGAAATGGGTGATCAGTTCAGATCCTCTGTAACTGGTCACTCTTTTCCTATTAATATGTGTCTCAACTGTAGGTCTACCTACACGATCTATCTGGCATCATGCACAGAGTGTGCCAAACAATATATTGGACTCACAACCAGGGAAGTCAGATCAAGAATTAGGGAACATCTCTCAAGCATAAGGGTGGGAAAAGCAAGCACCCCCCTGGTCCAACACTTTACATCTATACACAATAAAAGTTCTGAAACCTTTCGTTGGACATGCATAGAGAAAGTCCTAAAACCACCCAAAGGAGGTGACAGGGATAAACTATTATCCAAACGAGAGATCTTTTGGATCTTTACATTGAAGACCAGACACCCAACAGGGTTAAATTCAATGTATGATCTGATCAACCATTGGGAGTGAACTAGATGCTTAACACAACTCCACACTATCCATCAACCTGTTAGATTGTAAATTACGTATCCTTAACTGGTACATATATGTATTACCAATATAATTATACTCAGACTCCTACCCCTTTAAATCTTTCATTCACTTTTACAATAAACTCAGTAGGGGTCTCATGTCCTTCTATAAGTACAGGATCATTATCCCTTTATATTTTCATATTTTTATGATGTCTATTATATATATATTTTTTTTTTCTTTTTTGACACTCAGAAATCCCTTTAATTCATTTATGACACACAATAACCACTCTTTTTAGTGCATTCAAGTTGGCTGAATAGTAACATATGTAGGGAGTTAACTGTTCTAGGATAGATTTGCCGGACACTTACTCCCAGGAGTTAACCTTAAAGTGGTACAGACTAGTTTAATATTCTTTACATAGGATTGTTCATATGACATAAATGTGTACAATCCCACAAATGATCATAAGGTTTATTGCAAATTTATAAGCAAATAGTGAATATATGATTTTGGGTTTATATGCAAAATGCAGATTATATTCCTGTAACACTGATCCTTTATGGTTTTTGTATGTTACTATTGCTAAAGTGTGTACAAAAATGTGCTCATGGTTTATTACAATTATCTGTATTTGTGAAGTATTATTATTTACCCTTTTTTGTACAGGCTATAAGGGGTTAATAAGAAATTCTTCCCCTTTTTACTATTGCCCAATTGGATTCAGCCATTGTGTTTTAAAAGAGGGCTTTTCCCTACACAGTCCAGCAGCTTTGATAACGGCGGAATGCCGAAACATGTCAGCAGCTGTTTGAGCTGAACCCAATTGCAAGGAATAGCACCCTAACTCCTTGAATTTTTTCGTCTTTTAATAATTCTACAATAATAAAGAGACTTTTTATTTTACTCAGTGCTCCGCATCTCCTTTTTGCTCTGTTTCTGTGACCTATCAGCGTGAGCACTGAGAGAGGAGACTACTCCTCACACTATCCCTAACTTCCACACTGCTGAACAGACCCTGCAGCCGGGCTTCCCCTATTCACTTGAGGATTGGCTGAAATCGATTTCACTCCAATCAGGAGGGAGCGTCTGAATAGAGGACGTCTTCTGGACCAATCACATCAAAAGGAAAGTACAGGGTAGAGTTTGCCGGTTCCCGCCCCCCTACCTCCTGACACGTCTGACGAGGGAGTACAGGCACCATCAGCGGATGCAGCTTGAAAGCTTTACCGGATAGGCTGAAGGCAAAGAGCCACCGGCATAACGAGCATACCGCTGACAGGTTTCAGTGTTCCTGCCCCCAGGACCGGACGTGACAGAGGTGAGAGGAGGGGGTCACATTTGCAGCAGACACGACTGTTTGAACATAAATTATCCAATTGGGTCTGTGAAGTTTTTATATTCACTACAGTGACTTTAGCTCCTATTTACCTTGTGACACACCACACAGGGACAAACCCCTTTTTTGTATCCTGTCTGTTAGAGACAAAGACATTGACACAATCTATCTGGAAACCTAAAAAAGGTGACCCTTGTCTGAGCAACCAAGGATCTTTTGATAAAAAGATCCTCCAACCATGTCTTAGAAGAAACAACAAAAGTTGAATCGTATGAAATTGTGGAGAACGAAAAGACTGAGCCAGTACCACGAGATCGTCCAAATAAGGAAACACTGAGAACCTTGAAAAGATTCTCAGAGCTGTCGCTAGACCAGAAGGAAAAGCAGCACATTGGTAATGCTTGTCAAAAAAGAGAATCTCAGAAAATGAAAATAATCTGAATGAAAACAGAAGAAGAAGATGTGCATCTATTGTATCTATTGTAAACAAATAATGCCCTTACTGACCAAAAAGGCAGAATAAGTGAAAATAGTGTATCCGGGCGCCAGCAATGGAGGCTAAGGTTAAAATTATCAATATTTATTCAGGACAATTCCTCTATTGTAAACAGTTATAGTAGTAAAATAATTTAAAACAATTTAAAACAATAATATGAGTTTTAAAATCTAGAAGAAAAGCATGGATCCACGCTAAAAATTAATAAAAACAATATTCTTAAACTGTATGCAGGGTATTTATAAAAATAAGCAAGTTTCAACAATAATGTTTTTAGACAATTTGGTGTGATGGTGTGTGTGAGAGCTTCCGCTCAACACTGTGAGTGCAGGATAAGTCCAAATGGTGATGGGTGTGCTAAAATATAAAGCAATCAATCCTGTGAAAAAATAAAACAATCAATCCTGTGGAAAATTAAGTCCTGTGAAAAAATAATAATATAAAAGTCAATCCTGTTAGAAACAAAGTTTCACTCCTGTGTGAGAAAAAAATCACTTCTGTGTGGGAGATGTCCAAAACAAACGTGATGTGTGTTGCAAGTCAAAAGATTTAAAAAGAAAAAATAGGAAAAAATATGTGAAGGAAAAAAATAAGAAAAAAGTGCTCTTTGGAGACTGAGCTCCAGGCAAAAATTGAGAGAGTACACAAGGAATAACAAACAAATGCTGCCAAACGAAAAAAAACTGTGGGGAAAAAATAAATACAATGTGTAGAAAATTTTTCAAATATACCCTCCTAATGAAATAGAGCTTACCAGGTCTACGCGTTTCGGCCTTTCCTAGGCCTTTATCAAGACTAATGGTAAGCTGTTAGTTTGGGCCTTATATAGGGGATTCCCATCTGTGACCGGAAATGCCATTTGTCAATGACTTCCGGTTTTTCGTTACAATAATTTTCCATATATATATATATATAATTATTATATGAAAGTAATGTTTTATATCTTGTGATGTGTAATAATTTATAATGCCATAAAGAGTCATTTGGGACTATCTTTTGGGGTTTTGAAATATTTCCTTAGCCTCCGTGTATTGATTACGTCACTTCCGGTGGGGGATATTTAGCCGAATTGTACCTAGATTTGACTACTAAAGGCCAACAATCTGGCCGATCTTATTAGTCTAATGGACAATTTCGGTAAACTTGTTATGTTATAGTGACTGATCAATTATTATTTATGGCGATCTCTTTTGTTGTTAATTAATTTGAGTTCCGATTTTCGGAAGTCCCCATTGGTTGTGACGTCACCGCTAGTTGGCACTGGTGATTGGCTCAGCTGATAGGCCCTATTGGAGAGGAATAGTTTGTGTAAATAGAGGAGGTGTGTCTGTTATGTCTAATTCGGTTGGGTATCAGATTTTCACTAACGTTATTCCTAACAGATAGTAGCAGATGGCGGAAATTGGAATTAGAGAGTTATATAAATGGCAAAAATTGATTTGATACTTATAAATAACTTCTTACGTTTTCGTATGTATGAAAGTGAGGTTAGATCTTTTTAGTCCAACTTTATGTTCACCAAATAAAAACGTATTATTATTTGTATTTGTCTGTGTATGTATGAAAGTGAGGTTAGATCTTTTTAGTCCAACTTTATGTTCACCAAATAAAAACTTATTATTATTTGTATTTGTCTGTGTGATTTTTTCTTTTTGTTAACATAAGATTATAATCTATATTGGATTATTCCTTTGTGTTGTATATGTGGAAATTCTCCTATAGTAGATTACTGATATACACTATATATAGGAGATAACTCCTATAGTAAATTGCTGATATGCGCTTATATAATGGTTTACATATTCTGCTCTACTTATTTTATAAGTATGCATTTTAGGCTTGAAGAGACTATGAAAGATTTTCTTTATCTGCTTTTTATCTTTTCATGTTGTTATCGTTACTATTCATAGTTAATCCAATTTTCATTGGATCCACGCTAGGGTGAAGGAAAAGAATTGGTTTCGTAGCTTGTATATTTTGACTTTGAATGGATGGGCAGAATGGGGGTAAATGAGCATAACAAGAGGGTAGTGTTAATATAATATCTGAACGAATGTTGGCGGCGATTATTTAATTATTAACGTATTTAATTATTAACGTCATTTCTTAGAATTTAAAAAATGTGTGAGAGTGTACTGCATATCCTTTAAAGAAAACTTATCATGATAATTGAGATATTCACTATAAATGGGAGATTGGTCTATTCCTTAATTCTTTTTTAACGTGTTGGACTATATCGTGAGGGTAACTGCAGAGTAAAGATAAAAAGGGTTATATATCGCTGATTAAGGCTAAAACGGACGTCTCACTGTCTAACCTCATGGATTGTCTGTGCTTACTTCGCTTTTGGAACACAGACTACAAAGGGACTGCTGAATTGCCCTTCCTTACAGACTATAAGGGGACTATTAAATTTTAAAGGGACCGCTAGAGTACCCTTGGCTGCAATATATCTTTAGATACACAAATTGTGTGGCTGCCGTAAATTGTAGGGACTACATTAAATGTGAGGAAGAGAAGGAAGGGGATTATATCCATATTGGTAGAGTATGCTAAAGAAATTATTCATCTATGTTTGTTCTAAATAATTTAGCTGGCCTCTGATTATTTCAGATAGAGGCATCTTACTAGTATAGATGTAATTTGCTTTTGTTCCAATAAAGACTTATACCTAGAGGGGAGAGAATCATAATTTCATTTGGGCCTAAAATTAGAGGGGAGAGAGATATACGATCCGGTCTGGTCTTGGTTAGATTAAATGGGATAAATCTTCCATATTATTCAATCCTTTTGGATGGAGACAGTCTAGATTGAAGATCCACTTAGATTCTGCGGATAGTAGTTTTTTTGTGTAGTTTCCACCTCTCCAATCTTTTCCGATCTTCTGGATGCCCATATAGGTCAATTCTTTGATGTTCCCCTTATGTTTGGTGGAAAAATGTCTGTACAGGGCTGTGTCCATGTTCAGCTTTTCTATCAGTAGTAGGTGTTCGCGTATCCGGTCTTTTAGGATTCTTGACGTCTGGCCCACGTATTGAAGACCGCATGAACACTGTAGCATGTATATTACTCCACTGTCTTGACATCTAATCAACTCTTTCACTTTGTATTCTTCTTTAGTAGTAGAGCTACAAAATGTGGTGGATTTCTTGCCACATTTGCACGCTTTACATAGTGGACACGGGAAGAATCCTTTCACTTCTTTTCCAAATGTGTCCGTTATACCTTGCTTCTTTTTCTTCTCTATACTCGGGGCCAGTCGACTTTTTAGGTTCTTGGTTTTTCGGTATACGAACTTTGGTTTCAATGGTAGTTTGAAACCAAAGTTCGTATACCGAAAAACCAAGAACCTAAAAAGTCGACTGGCCCCGAGTATAGAGAAGAAAAAGAAGCAAAGTATAACGGACACATTTGGAAAAGAAGTGAAAGGATTCTTCCCGTGTCCACTATGTAAAGCGTGCAAATGTGGCAAGAAATCCACCACATTTTGTAGCTTTACTACTAAAGAAGAATACAAAGTGAAAGAGTTGATTAGATGTCAAGACAGTGGAGTAATATACATGCTACAGTGTTCATGCGGTCTTCAATACGTGGGCCAGACGTCAAGAATCCTAAAAGACCGGATACGCGAACACCTACTACTGATAGAAAAGCTGAACATGGACACAGCCCTGTACAGACATTTTTCAACCAAACATAAGGGGAACATCAAAGAATTGACCTATATGGGCATCCAGAAGATCGGAAAAGATTGGAGAGGTGGAAACTACACAAAAAAACTACTATCCGCAGAATCTAAGTGGATCTTCAATCTAGACTGTCTCCATCCAAAAGGATTGAATAATAAGGAAGATTTATCCCATTTAATCTAACCAAGACCAGACCGGATCGTATATCTCTCTCCCCTCTAATTTTAGGCCCAAATGAAATTATGATTCTCTCCCCTCTAGGTATAAGTCTTTATTGGAACAAAAGCAAATTACATCTATACTAGTAAGATGCCTCTATCTGAAATAATCAGAGGCCAGCTAAATTATTTAGAACAAACATAGATGAATAATTTCTTTAGCATACTCTACCAATATGGATATAATCCCCTTCCTTCTCTTCCTCACATTTAATGTAGTCCCTACAATTTACGGCAGCCACACAATTTGTGTATCTAAAGATATATTGCAGCCAAGGGTACTCTAGCGGTCCCTTTAAAATTTAATAGTCCCCTTATAGTCTGTAAGGAAGGGCAATTCAGCAGTCCCTTTGTAGTCTGTGTTCCAAAAGCGAAGTAAGCACAGACAATCCATGAGGTTAGACAGTGAGACGTCCGTTTTAGCCTTAATCAGCGATATATAACCCTTTTTATCTTTACTCCGCAGTTACCCTCACGATATAGTCCAACACGTTAAAAAAGAATTAAGGAATAGACCAATCTCCCATTTATAGTGAATATCTCAATTATCATGATAAGTTTTCTTTAAAGGATATGCAGTACACTCTCACACATTTTTTAAATTCTAAGAAATGACGTTAATAATTAAATACGTTAATAATTAAATAATCACCGCCAACATTCGTTCAGATATTATATTAACACTACCCTCTTGTTATGCTCATTTACCCCCATTCTGCCCATCCATTCAAAGTCAAAATATACAAGCTACGAAACCAATTCTTTTCCTTCACCCTAGCGTGGATCCAATGAAAATTGGATTATCTATGAATAGTAACGATAACAACATGAAAAGATAAAAAGCAGATAAAGAAAATCTTTCATAGTCTCTTCAAGCCTAAAATGCATACTTAGAAAATAAGTAGAGCAGAATCTGTAAACCATTATATAAGCGCATATCAGCAATTTACTATAGGAGTTATCTCCTATATATAGTGTATATCAGTAATCTACTATAGGAGAATTTCCACATATACAACACAAAGGAATAATCCAATATAGATTATAATCTTATGTTAACAAAAAGAAAAAATCACACAGACAAATACAAATAATAATAAGTTTTTATTTGGTGAACATAAAGTTGGACTAAAAAGATCTAACCTCACTTTCATACATACGAAAACGTAAGAAGTTATTTATAAGTATCAAATCAATTTTTGCCATTTATATAACTCTCTAATTCCAATTTCCGCCATCTGCTACTATCTGTTAGGAATAACGTTAGTGAAAATCTGATACCCAACCGAATTAGACATAACAGACACACCTCCTCTATTTACACAAACTATTCCTCTCCAATAGGGCCTATCAGCTGAGCCAATCACCAGTGCCAACTAGCGGTGACGTCACAACCAATGGGGACTTCCGAAAATCGGAACTCAAATTAATTAACAACAAAAGAGATCGCCATAAATAATAATTGATCAGTCACTATAACATAACAAGTTTACCGAAATTGTCCATTAGACTAATAAAATCGGCCAGATTGTTGACCTTTAGTAGTCAAATCTAGGTACAATTAGGCTAAATATCCCCCACCGGAAGTGACGTAATCAATACACGGAGGCTAAGGAAATATTTCAATACCCCAAAAGATAGTCCCAAATGACTCTTTATGGCATTATAAATTATTACACATCACAAGATATAAAACATTACTTTCATATAATAATTATATATATATATATATATATGGAAAATTATTGTAACGAAAAACCGGAAGTCATTGACAAATGGCATTTCCGGTCACAGATGGGAATCCCCTATATAAGGCCCAAACTAACAGCTTACCATTAGTCTTGATAAAGGCCTAGGAAAGGCCGAAACGCATAGACCTGGTAAGCTCTATTTCATTAGGAGGGTATATTTGAAAAAATTTCTACACATTGTATTTATTTTTTCCCCACAGGTTTTTTTCGTTTGGCAGCATTTGTTTGTTATTCCTTGTGTACTCTCTCAATTTTTGCCTGGAGCTCAGTCTCCAAAGAGCACTTTTTTCTTATTTTTTTCCTTCACATATTTTTTCCTATTTTTTCTTTTTAAATCTTTTGACTTGCAACACACATCACGTTTGTTTTGGACATCTCCCACACAGAAGTGATTTTTTTCTCACACAGGAGTGAAACTTTGTTTCTAACAGGATTGACTTTTATATTATTATTTTTTCACAGGACTTAATTTTCCACAGGATTGATTGTTTTATTTTTTCACAGGATTGATTGCTTTATTTTTTAGCACACCCATCACCATTTGGACTTATCCTGCACTCACAGTGTGGAGCGGAAGCTCTCACACACACCATCACACCAAATTGTCTAAAAACATTATTGTTGAAACTTGCTTATTTTTATAAATACCCTGCATACAGTTTAAGAATATTGTTTTTATTAATTTTTAGCGTGGATCCATGCTTTTCTTCTAGATTTTAAAACTCATATTATTGTTTTAAATTGTTTTAAATTATTTTACTACTATAACTGTTTACAATAGAGGAATTGTCCTGAATAAATATTGATAATTTTAACCTTAGCCTCCATTGCTGGCGCCCGGATACACTATTTTCACTTAATCCATTTAGGTGGCAGCTAGGTACCACCACTCCGGGCATACAAGGTCTAGTTGGCGCTGAGATACACGTACACAAAAAGGCAGAATAGACCATATAAACATTTGTGAAGAAAGACAGCACCTCTAATGATGTACTGGGGCACAGGAATGGATTGGCCAAATCCCAAATGCAAAGTCCAAAAAAGTGATTATCCAGCCTCCAGTAAACTTTAAAAGACCTTTATTATTTCTTTGCAGGGTTCATCATACAAACAACGTTTCAGACCACAACCTGGTTCTTAATCATGATTAAGAACCAGGTTGTGGTTTGAAACGTTGTTTGTATGATGGACCCGGCAAAGAAATAATAAAGGTCTTTTAAATTTTGCTGGAGGCTGGATAATCACTTTTTTAGACCATATAAACACCATTCTGAAAGAAGGAACTCTTATATGACAAATCAAAAAGATTTTCTATACCTTTGGAACAATGAATAGTTTTGAACAAAACCCCAAACCCTGTTCCTGAAATGGAACTGGTATGAATACCCCAGATAACTCCAGGTCTGAGCAGTGCCTTGAGACCCCAACGGGTAACCAGCCGCGCCTCACAAGTACCCAACACATACAGATCTGAAACATACTTCAGAAAAGTGTGAGCCTTTACTGGAATATCTGGAATATGCTAGAGAGAAAAAAACTTCTCACAGGCGGTTTTGCTCTGAATCCTATTCAGTACCCCAATCTAAGAAGTTTGGCCCGAATTGAACCAAACAAATTTAAAAAACTCTTAACCTGCCCCTTACCAGCTAAGCTGGAATAAAAAAACGCACCTACATGCAAATTTGGGGGGCTGACTTTGATCTTTTAATTAGCTTAAATTCATTCCATGTTGAAGAAAGCTTCCAATTATAACCATGTTACTTGGGGAAGAATTAGGATTCCGTTCCTTATTAAGAACAAACTAATATAAGCTTAAGATTTACTCTTAGAACTCAATCTTGAAGCAACAAAAAAACTCCCTTCCCCAGAGTAACAGTTTGAAAAAATTAAATCCAATTGTGAACCAAATAATTGATTACCTTGGAAAAAAAGAAATATGGATTTTAGAAATCAAATTAGCATTCCAAGATTAAGTCACAAGATTTAGAGTTCTGCGGCCAAAGGGATGCGGATCCATCCTCTTCTACCGACGCCTACTCGCCGAATGACGGTTCCTTTAAATGACGTCATCCAAGATGGCGTCCGTCGAATTCCGATTGGCTGATAGGATTCTATCAGCCAATCGGAATTAAGGTAGGAACAGCCAATAGAATGCAAGCTCAATCTGAATTCCATCAGCCAATCAGAATTTTCCTACCTAAATTCCGATTGGCTGATAGAATCCTATCAGCCAATCGGAATTCGACGGACGCCATCTTGGATGACGTCATTTAAAGGAACCATCATTCGGAGAGTAGGCGTCGGTAGAAGAGGTTGGATCCGCGTCTGCTGGAAGATGATGGCTCCGGAAGAAAGAAGATTGAAGATGCCGTTGATAGAAGACTTCAGCCGGATCATAGACCTCTTCAGCTCCCGCTTGGATGAAGACTTCATCCGAATCATGGACATCTTCAGCCCCCCGCTTGGGCTTGGATCAAGACATCGGAGCCAGGACGGATCGGTGTGATACCCGGCGAGGTGAAGATAAGGTAGGAAGATCTTCAGGGGCTTAGTGTTAGGTTTATTTAAGGGGGGTTTGGGTTAGATTAGGGGTATGTGGGTGGTGGGTTGTTTTGTTGGGGGGGGTATTGTATGTGTTTTTTTTACAGGCAAAAGAGCTGAATTCTTTGGGGCATGCCCTGCAAAGGGCCCTTTTCAGGGCTGGTAAGGTAAAAGAGCTTTGAACTTTTTTAATTTAGAATAGGGTAGGACATTTTTTTATTTTGGGGGTCTTTGTTATTTTATTAGGGGGCTTAGAGTAGGTGTAATTAGTTTAAAATTGTTGTAATATTTTTCTAATGTTTGTAAATATTTTTTTATTTTTTGTAACTTAGCTTTTTTTATTTTTGTACTTTAGTTAGTTTATTTCATTGTATTTATTTGTAGGTATTGTACTTAATTTATTTATTGATAGTGTAGTGTTAGGTTTAATTGTATTTATTTGTAGGTATTTTATTTAATTTATTTATTGATAGTGTAGTGTTAGATTTAATTGTAGATAATTGTAGGTATTGTATTTAATTTATTTATTGATAGTGTAGTGTTAGGTTTAATTGTAACTTAGGTTAGGATTTATTTTACAGGTAATTTTGTAATTATTTTAACTAGGTAGCTATTAAATAGTTATTAACTAGCTATTGTACCTGGTTAAAATAAATACAAAGTTACCTGTAAAATAAATATTAATCCTAAAATAGCTACAATATAATTATTATTTATATTGTAGCTATATTAGGGTTTATTTTACAGGTAAGTATTTAGCTTTAAATAGGAATAATTTATTTAATAAGAGTTAATTTATTTTGTTAGATTTAAATTATATTTAACTTAGGGAGGTGTTAGGGTTAGGGTTAGACTTAGCTTTATGGGTTAATACATTTATTAGAGTAGCGGTGAGATCCGGTCGGCAGATTAGGGGTTAATAATTGTTGGTAGGTGGAGGCGACATTGGGGGCGGCAGATTAGGGGTTAATAAATATAATATAGGGGTCGGCGGTGTTAAGGGCAGCAGATTAGGGGTACATAGGGATAATGTAGCTGGCGGCGGTGTACGGAGCGGCAGATTAGGGGTTAAAAAAATATGCAGGTGTCAGCGATAGCGGGGGCGGCAGATTAGGGGTTAATAAATATAATATAGGGGTCGGCGATGTTAGGGGCAGCAGATTAGGGGTACATAGGGATAACGTAGCTGGCGGCGGTGTACGGAGCGGCAGATTAGGGGTTAAAACATTTTAATAGAGTGGCGGCGATGTGGGGGGACCTCGGTTTAGGGGTACATAGGTAGTTTATGGGTGTTAGTGTACTTTAGAGCACAGTAGTTAAGAGCTTTATAAACCGGCGTTAGCCCAGAAAGCTCTTAACTACTGACTTTTTTCTGCGGCTGGAGTTTTGTCGTTAGATTTCTAACGCTCACTTCAGCCAAGACTCTAAATACCGGCGTTAGAAAGATCCCATTGAAAAGATAGGATACGCAAATGGCGTAGGAGGATCTGCGGTATGGAAAAGTCGCGGCTGCAAAGTGAGCGTTAGACCCTTTCCTGACTGACTCCAAATACCAGCGGGCGGTAAAAACCAGCGTTAGGACCCTCTAACGCTGGTTTTGACGGCTACCGCCCAACTCTAAATCTAGGCCAAAGTTCTTCTAGCTAAAAATAGCTAAAGACATAGATTTCACCTCAATTGTGAAAATATAAAAAAAAAAAAAAAAATGACGACACAAATGAAATTATTAGCATGTTGATCAACTTAACAATGCTAAAACAAATCATAATCCGATACTTGTTGCACTAAAGTATCCAACCAGAAATTTGAAGCATTTGCAACATCAGCCAAATAAATTGCAGGCCTAAGAAAAGGACCTGAAATAAAATATTTTTCCTTAAATAAGATACAAGTTTCCCATCTGAAGGAAAAAAATAAATTCTATTTTCTATAGGAATAGTAGTATGTTTAGCAAGAGTAGAGATAGCCCCATTAACTTTTTGGGATCTTTCCTCAAAACTTTTAAACTAACTGCCGGCAAAGGATACAATTTTAAAAACCTTAAAGAAGGAATAAAAGAAGTCCCAGGCCTTTTCCATTCCCTAGTATCATGAACTGGGAAAAAAACCTCTGAAGAAACCAAAGGAGGTAAATGAGCAGAATTTAAATGTTAGCTAGTCTTAAATCAAAAGAACTAGACTCCTCAATATCCAATATAATCAACACCTTTTCAACAACGAATGTACTCTATTTAAAAATAAAAAAGTAGATTTGTTAGTGTCAAATATCTGATGAAGTATATTCTAAATGAGAAAAAACATCATCAGAGAAGGATAATTTAGTATGTTGTTGGTCATTTGAAAATTCATCAACTAAATGAGAAGTTTAAAAAAGACCTATAAATTTTATTAGAAGGCGGTATGTCAGACAAAGCCTTTAGGATAGAATCAGAAAAACATTCTCATAGATTCCTAGGTATATCTTGTACATTAGATGTAAAAAGAATAGCAATAGATAATGCATAAATACTAATGGACTCTGCATGTAAAAGTTTATCATGATAACTTATTACAAACCATAGCTAAACATAAAATTCATAACATTAAAATAAATGAACTTAGCTTTGGTAGGACTGATATCAGTCATCAGGAATCCAACAGTATTTTCTGATACAGGAACAGTTTTTGGAATATCTTGCAATATGTAATAGAAAAACAACATATAAAGCAAAATTATCAAATTCCTTAAATGACAGTTTCAGGAATGGGAAAAAAATGCAAACAGAACAAGCCTCTAGAAACCAGAAGCAACTAAAAAGTGAGACTTAAATAATGTAAAAAAACTGGCGCCAAGTATGACGCCCACATATTTTTTTGCGCCAAAAATGTCTGTAACAAACACTAGAGTCAAAAATGACGCAACTACGTGAAAACTACGCAACTACGTGAAATGACTTCATTGACGTCAGACAAACGTCAATCTCGCGCCAAAAAAGTCTTGCGCCAAAAATGACGCAATAAATTCTAGCATTTTTTGCACCCGCGAGCCTAACAGCCCGCAGTTTAAAGGAAAAAAGTCAATTGAAAATTTTAGGGAAGAAAAATATTTCATTCATATGCATTTTCCCAAAAAATGAAACTGACAGTCTGAAAGAAGCAAAATAAACTGATTGACCTGAATCATGGCAAATATAAGTATAAAACATATATTTAGAACTTTACATATAAAGTGCCAAACCATAGCTGAGAGTGTCATAAATAAAATAAGACTTACTTACCTAGAGACACTCATCTACATAAAGTAGATAGCCAAACCAGTACTGAAACGAGAATCAGTAGAGGTAATGGTATATAAGAGTATATCGTCGATCTGAAAAGGGAGGTAGGAGAAGAAATCTCTACGACCGATAACAGAGAACCTATGAAATAGATCCCCTTGAGGAAGACCATGGTATTCAAATAGGCAATACTCTCTTCACATCCCTCTGACATTCACTGCACTCTGAGAGGAAAACCGGGCTTCAGCCTGCTGCGAAGGGCATATCAACGTAGAAATCTAGCACAAACTTACTTCACCACCTCCATGGGAGGCAAAGTTTGTAAAACTGAATTGTGGGTGTGGTGAGGGGTGTATTTATAGGCATTTTGAGGTTTGGGAAACTTTGCCCCTCCTGGTAGGAATGTATATCCCATACGTCACTAGCTCATGGACTCTTGCCAATTACATGAAAGAAATTGTGATATTTACTTTTTAACCTTTTTTTGCACCACATACAATATAATGTATAATCCAGTTAGATTGCCGGAAAATTTGTTTCCATTAAAGGGACACTAAACCCAATTTTTTTTCTTTCATGATTCAGATAGAGCATGCAATTTTAAGCAACTTTCTCCTTTACTCCTATTATCAATTTCTCTTCTTTCTCTTGGTATCTTTATTTGAAAAAGCAGGAATGTAAGCTTAGTAGCCGGCCCATTTTTGGATCAGCACCTGGGTAGAACTTGCTGATTGGTAGCTAAATGTAGACCTTGGTGACCTTCACTAAGGTCTGTATTTTGGAAAATGTCCCCCACAGTTTTGGTCCGTGCCTATCCCTGTATTAGCCTGAATGAGTTTTTGTCTTTAATTTAATATCTAATATATCTGTAATTATGTTAGATCTAACAAAACAAACGACTTATCATACCTGATCTAATACATACCAATCAAATTAAACAAGTTTTCAACCAATTTTCTATTATTGAGGGCTAGTGACGGGTTAACTTCCCCACAAAATAATTGTTAATACCACTTCTTGTATGCTAGATCTAACAAAACATCAATTGATCTGATCTAAAAAAGATCTAACAAACTGAAAGTTTGTTTTAAAATTTTGATTGGGAGGGCTAACCCAGCTGAGGTCTTGTTTATCTGTAGCTGGAAAGGATGCTGAGATCTAGGGTTTTAAGCCACCTCTCCCATCCAGCTCCCTACAAGTTAAATGCAAACAATAGCACAATAATAAAATAAAAAATAGAATTCTCATATAAGAGCAGTGATGTAATTGATGTTGTCTTGGAAAATTCCCAAGTGGGGAGTTGGAGAAGTTTCATTTAGGAATTCCCTTGCTTTTAAACGTTATAATAGAAAACTTTAACTCTTGCATCTGGCATGTGCAGCACAGTTGCTTTATTTTCCTCCTCAGTTTAAGAAAGTATTGTGGTATTTCAGTCAATCCAATTAGAGTAAATTGTGAACTCATTACTGATGAAGCTGATTGCAGGCTCCCCCTGCTGACAGACTCCTGCACTGTAGTTACATTTAAGCAGCCAATAGGAATGAGAGCTGCTTAAATCCTATTGGCTGTCAATAGGATTTAAGCAGCTCTCATTCCTTTTGGCTGATTTTAATTTTTCAGCTAATAGGAATGCAACGGTACCCCAATATAAAAGGGGTACCTTGGATTGAATCCTCAGTGTGCGGCTGACAATCGCATGAAGAGGACCTCCACATCGGACCGATGGACCTCCGTCTGGATGGATACAGATGGAGCCGCCTGGGTAAAGATGCTTTGCCGCTGGGATGAAGATCTTTCGCCGGACTTCAGCAACTGTGAGTACCGATTTTGGGGTTAGTGTTAGGTATTTTTGTTGTTTTTTTGGGGTGTCTTTTTTTTAGATTAGGGCTTTTTTTAATGGGCCAAAAAGAGCTGAATGCCTTTTTAAGGGCAGTAAAAGAGCTGAATGTCATTTAAAGGGCAATGCCCATACAAATGCCCTTTTCAGGGCAATGGGTAGATTAGTTTTTTTTAGTTTGTTTTTTTTATTTGGGGGGGTGGGGGGTTGTAATGTTAGGGGGGGTTGTTTTTATTCGTTTGTAAAAGGAATGTTAACTTTAGGGCAATGCCCTTACAAAAGGCCCTTGTTAGTTTATTATAGATTTTTTTTGGGGAATTTTTTTTTTTTTTTTTAAACGGGGTATTAGATCAGAAATAATTTTATTATTTTGGATAATTTCGTTTGTTATTTTTTGTAATGGTATTTTTTTATTTTTTGTAATTTTAGTGTTTATTATTTTTTGTAATTGTAGTTTAAATTTTTTAGTTATCTTAGGTTTTTTATTTTTAGTAATGTTAGGTTTTATTAGTTTAAATGGACAGTAAACCTTAAAAATAATGTTATATAATTCTGCACATAGTGCAGAATTATATAACATTATGGCCTAGATTTAGAGTTTGGCGGTAGCCGTGAAAACCAGCGTTAGAGGCTCCTAACGCTGGTTTTAGGCTACCGCCGGTATTTGGAGTCAGTCAGGAAAGGGTCTAACGCTCACTTTTCAGCCGCGACTTTTCCATACCGCAGATCCCCTTACGTCAATTGCGTATCCTATCTTTTCAATGGGATCTTTCTAACTCTGGTATTTAGAGCCGTGGCTGAAGTGAGCGTTAGAAATCTAACAACAAAACTCCAGCCGCAGAAAAAAGTCAGTAGTTAAGAGCTTTCTGGGCTAACGCCAGTTTATAAAGCTCTTAACTACTGTGCTCTAAAGTACACTAACACCCATAAACTACCTATGTACCCCTAAACCGAGGTCCCCCCACATCGCCGCCACTCGATTAAATTTTTTTAACCCCTAATCTGCCGACCGCCACCTACGTTATACTTATGTACCACTAATCTGCTGCCCCTAACACCGCCGACCCCTATATTATATTTATTAACCCCTAACCTGCCCCCCACAACGTCGCCGCCAGCTACCTACAATAATTAACCCCTAATCTGCCGACCGCAAAGCGCCTCTACTTACGTTATCCTTATGTACCCCTAATCTGCTGCCCCTAACATCGCCGACCCCTATATTATATTTATTAACCCCTAACCTGCCCCCCTCAACGTCGCCTCCACCTGCCTACACTTATTAACCCCTAATCTGCCGAGCGGATCTCACCGCTACAATAATAAAGTTATTAACCCCTAATCCGCCTCACTCCCGCCTCAATAACCCTATAATAAATAGTATTAACCCCTAATCTGCCCTCCCTAACATCGCCGACACCTAACTTCAAGTATTAACCCCTAATCTGCCGATCGGAGCTCACCGCTACTCTAATAAATTTTTTAACCCCTAAAGCTAATTTTAACCTTTACACCCCCCTAAATTAAATATAATTTTATTCTAACTAAATAAATTAACTCTTATTAAATAACTTATTCCTATTTAAAGCTAAATACTTACCTGTAAAATAAACCCTAATATAGCTACAACATAAATTATAATTATATTATAGCTATTTTAGGATTTATATTTATTTTACAGGTAACTTTGTATTTATTTTAACCAGGTACAATAGCTATTAAATAGTTAAGAACTATTTAATAGCTAAAATAGTTAAAATAATTACAAAATTACCTGTAAAATAAATCCTAACCTAAGTTACAATTAAACCTAACACTACACTATCAATAAATTAATTAAATAAACTACCTACAATTATCTACAATTAAACCTAACACTACACTATCAATACATTAATTAAATACAATGCCTACAATTATCTACAATTAAACCTAACACTACACTATCAATAAATTATTTAAATAAAATATCTACAAATAACTACGATGAAATAAACTAACTAAAGTACAAAAATAAAAAAGAACTAAGTTACAAAAAATAAAAAAATATTTACAAACATTAGAAAAATATTACAACAATTTTAAACTAATTACACCTACTCTAAGCCCCCTAATAAAATAACAAAGCCCCCCAAAATAAAAAAATGCCCTACCCTATTCTAAATTAAAAAAGTTCAAAGCTCTTTTACCTTACCAGCTCTGAACAGGGCCCTTTGCGGGGCATGCCCCAAAGAATTCAGCTCTTTTGCCTGTAAAAAAAAACATACAATACCCCCCCCAACATTACAACCCACCACCCACATACCCCTAATCTAACCCAAACCCCCCTTAAATAAACCTAACACTAAGCCCCTGAAGATCTTCCTACCTTATCTTCACCCTGCCAGGTTCACCGATCCGTCCTCGGAAGTCTTGATCCAAGCCTCGGAAGTGTTGATCCAAGCCCAAGCGGGGGGCTGAAGAGTGACGTCCATCCTCGGGCTGAAGTCTGGATCCAAGCGGCGACTGAAGAAATCCATCATCGGGCTGAAGTCGGAAGTCCATCATCGGGATGAAGTCTTCTATCAAGCCGCATCTTCAATCTTCTTTCTTCTGGAGCGGAGCGGAACCATCTTCTTCCAAGCCGACGCGGAACATCCTCTTCAACCGACGACTAGACGACGAATGACGGTTCCTTTAAATGACGTCATCCAAGATGGCGTCCCTCGAATTCCGATTGGCTGATAGGATTCTATCAGCCAATCGGAATTAAGGTAGGAATATTCTGATTGGCTGATAGGAACAGCCAATAGAATGCGAGCTCAATCTGATTGGCTGATTGGATCAGCCAATCAGATTGAACTTGATTCTGATTGGCTGATTCCATCAGCCAATCAGAATATTCCTACCTTAATTCCGATTGGCTGATAGAATCCTATCAGCCAATCGGAATTCGAGGGACGCCATCTTGGATGACGTCATTTAAAGGAACCGTCATTCGTCGTCTAGTCGTCGGTTGAAGAGGATGTTTCGCGTCGGCTTGGAAGAAGATGGTTCCGCTCTGCTCCAGAGGAAAGAAGATTGAAGATGCGGCTTGATAGAAGACTTCATCCCGTTGATGGACTTCCAACTTCAGCCCGATGATGGATTTCTTCAGTCGCCGCTTGGATCCAGACTTCAGCCCGAGGATGGACGTCACTCTTCAGCCCCCCGCTTGGGCTTGGATCAACACTTCCGAGGCTTGGATCAAGACTTCCGAGGACGGATCGGTGAACCTGGCAGGGTGAAGATAAGGTAGGAAGATCTTCAGGGGCTTAGTGTTAGGTTTATTTAAGGGGGGTTTGGGTTAGATTAGGGGTATGTGGGTGGTGGGTTGTAATGTTGGGGGGGGGTATTGTATGTTTTTTTTTACAGGCAAAAGAGCTGAATTCTTTGGGGCATGCCCCGCAAAGGGCCCTGTTCAGGGCTGGTAAGGTAAAAGAGCTTTGAACTTTTTTAATTTAGAATAGGGTAGGGCATTTTTTTATTTTGGGGGGCTTTGTTATTTTATTAGGGGGCTTAGAGTAGGTGTAATTAGTTTAAAATTGTTGTAATATTTTTCTAATGTTTGTAAATATTTTTTTATTTTTTGTAACTTAGTTCTTTTTTTTTTGTACTTTAGTTAGTTTATTTCATTGTATTTATTTGTAGATATTGTATTTAAATAATTTATTGATAGTGTAGTGTTAGGTTTAATTGTAGATAATTGTTGGTATTTCATTTAATTAATTTATTGATAGTGTAGTGTTAGGTTTAATTGTAACTTAGGTTAGGATTTATTTTACACGTAATTTTGTAATTATTTTAACTATTTTAGCTATTAAATAGTTCTTAACTATTTAATAGCTATTGTACCTGGTTAAAATAAATACAAAGTTACCTGTAAAATAAATATAAATCCTAAAATAGCTATAATATAATTATAATTTATATTGTAGCTATATTAGGATTTATTTTACAGGTAAGTATTTAGCTTTAAATAGGAATAATTTATTTAATAAGAGTTAATTAATTTCGTTAGATTTAAATTATATTTAATTTAGGGGGGTGTTAGTGTTAGGGTTAGACTTAGCTTTAGGGGTTAATACATTTATTAGAATAGCGGTGAGCTCCAGTCGGCAGATTAGGGGTTAATGTTTGAAGTTAGGTGTCGGCGATGTTAGGGAGGGCAGATTAGGGGTTAATACTATTTATTATAGGGTTATTGAGGCGGGAGTGAGGCGGATTAGGGGTTAATAACTTTATTATAATAGCGGTGCGGTCCGGTCGGCAGATTAGGGGTTAATAAGTGTAGGCAGGTGGAGGCAATGTTGTGGGGGGCAGATTAGGGGTTAATAAATATAATATAGGGGTCGGCGGTGTTAGGGGCAGCAGATTAGGGGTACATAGGGATAATGTAAGTAGCGGCGGTTTACGGAGCGGCAGATTAGGGTTTAAAAAAAATATGCAGGGGTCAGCGATAGCGGGGGCGGCAGATTAGGGGTTAATAAGTGTAAGGTTTAGGGGGGCAGATTAGGGGTTAATAAATATAATAAAGGGGTCGGCGGTGTTAGGGGCAGCAGATTAGGGGTACATAGGGATAATGTAAGTAGCGGCGGTTTACGGAGCGGCAGATTAGGGGTTAAAAAAAATATGCAGGGGTCAGCGATAGCGGGGGCGGCAGATTAGGGGTTAATAAGTGTAAGGTTAGGGGTGTTTAGACTCGGGGTACATGTTA
Source organism: Bombina bombina (assembly GCF_027579735.1). Taxonomy (NCBI): domain Eukaryota; kingdom Metazoa; phylum Chordata; class Amphibia; order Anura; family Bombinatoridae; genus Bombina; species Bombina bombina. Next base: position 1,022,318,540 of record NC_069499.1, on the reverse strand, counting down.
GGTGCAGACGTAGGAAGTGTTTCCCCATAGCAAACAATGGCGCTGCGTTAGGAGCTGAACGCGGATTTTTTGCAGGTGTTAGTTTTTTTTTCAGCTCAAACAGCCCCATTATTTTCTATGGGGGAATCGTGCATGAGCACGTTTTTGAAGCTGGCCGCGTCCGTAAGCACCGCTGGTATCGAGAGTTGCAGTGGCGTTAAATATGCTCTACGCTCCTTTTTTGGAGCCTAACGCAGCCATTCTGTGAACTCTCAATACCAGAGTTATTTAAAAGGTGCGGCCAGAAAAAAGCCAGCGTTAGACAAAACTCTAAATCTAGCCGTATATTAGCCAAACTTTGTAAATCATAATATTGCCTTTTTATTTTGTAAAAATACCGCTGTTTTACAGACCCGCTCTCTGTACTGTACTGAGCGGGTCTGTTGTTTTTACTGAGCGCATCGGGCCAGCTGTATAGTCACAGCCCGGCCCGACCGCGCCATTAGACACAGTGCAGCTCGCTCCCGCTCTGTCTAACAGCAGGAGCGAGCTGCACTGTGTCTAATGGCGCGGTCGGGCCGGGCTGTGACTATACAGCTGGCCCAATGCGCTCAGTAAAAACAACAGACACGCTCAGCAGAGTACAGAGAGCGGGTCTGTAAAACAGCGGTATTTTTACAAAATAAAAAGGCAATATTATGATTTACAAAGTTTGGCTAATATATAAAGTTATATAATTCTGCACTATGTGCAGAATTATATAACATTATTTTTAAGGTTTACTGTCCCTTTAAGCTTAGGTTTTATTTTTATTTCACAGGTAAGTTTGTATTTATTTTAACTAGGTAGTTAGTTAATATTTGTAACTTTAATTTATGTCTATTTTAATTATGTTAAAGTTAGGGGGTGTTAGGTTTAGGGGTTAATATAGTTTAATTTAGGTTGTTGCGATGTGGGGGGCGGTGGTTTAGGGGTTAATAGGTTTAGTTAGTGTTGGCGATGTGGGTGTACAGCGGTTTAGGGGTTAATAGGTTTAGTTAGTGTTGGCGATGTTTGGGAACGACGGTTTAGGGGTTAATAGGTTTTGTTAGTGTTTTAGTTAGTGTCGGCGATGTCGGAGAACTGCGGTTTAGGGGTTAATAGGTTTAGTTAGTGTTGGCGATGTTTGGGAATGGCGGTTTAGGGGTTAATAGGTTTAGTTAGTCTCGGCGATGTCGGGGTACTGTGGTTTAGGGGTTAATAGGTTTAGTTAGTGTTGGTGATATCGGGGAACTGTGGGTTAGAGGTTAATAGGTTTAGTTAGTGTCTGCAATGTCGGGGAACGGCGGTTTAGGGGTTACTAGCTTTATTTAGTGATTTAGTTAGTTTCAGCGATGTTGGGGAACTGCGGTTTAGATTAGAACAATGAAAAATTCCAAATATATAAATAAACAATGGATCTGAAAATTCAGAAACTGATTTATTCATTTTCTGAATTTTTCAGGATTTAAGTTATGGTGCCGATTCGGAAATTCGGATTCATTTGAATCTCTGAATTGGCCAAAATTTGTCCGAAAACTAAATTCGGCTGAAACAAATTGCACATGTCTAGCTCTGATATATGTAAGAGTATTGCTATATACATCCATAACTCTCAATATTTCCTTGCTGGTGCCCAGAATTGGGAGGTTGGGACACATTGTGTCTATTTAGGGGCACAGCTTAGTGGCCAAGGGGTGGAGTCAGTTTGGGGTATTGGTAGGGTTTGGGTAGTTTGTTGGAAATTCTGGATGAGAAACCAGTACATTTATAGGCAAAGAAAGGATACAGGGGAGGGACAGAAGAACTCCCAAACTGGGACTAATACAAAATGCAGGAAAGTTTGAAACAAACTTCAAAACAATGATATCATCTACAGATAGACCCATGCTTTTTTCAGAGAGATTGCACTTCACGGTCACTCAGGTCTGAAGTTCTGAGGGTGTTGTCTGGTTCATATCTGTTAGTTAAAAACCCTCTAGACTACAATGAAAAATATTAACTTGAAGTAGCTACTTTGAAAATAGAAATGTTTAATAGCATTTATATTAGAGGGATGAGTCTCTAATTGCTTCAGCAAAGCCCGTCCTTCTCAATTTTCCTTAAAATAACTGTATTGTCAACTAATAGTCCTAATGATATATGTACATTGTTATATGTGGTCACAAATGGAATCAGCAGAACCTGAAAGGAATTGTAGTAAGTAGCTACAGTATAAACCCATCCGGTCATGGGCTTGGCTTTGCTTTGTATTATTAATCACAATCTTAACTTCCACACTGCAAGATGTAAGACTAGTAATATGATATGGGGGCCTTGGGGGATCAGATCATATGAAATTAATTATGAACACACTGTTCTCTGGTATATGTGATCTGGCCAATGCAAGAAGGTCAGTTGTGTAAACGTGCACGTACAGTCCAGAATACAGAATAGTCCAATATTCTGTATTTAGTAAATATATGCAGCAGATGGATCAGATATTGCACATTCCTCTTTATGTAACACGGAGCTAAGCAGTAACTGCCCCCCTAATAGGAACAGTTTCACTGATTGGAGATATTATGTGATAGTTGTCAAGTCATTGGGGCCGAATTATCAAGCTCCGATTGGAGCTTGATGCCCCTTGTTTCCGGCGAGCCTTAAGGCTTGCCGGAAACAGAAGTTATAAAGCAGCAGTCTTTAGAGTGCTGCTCCATAACTTGTCTATCTGCTCTGAGGCGGCGGACAGAAATCTACCCGATCAAATACGATCGGGTTGATTGACACCCCCTGCTAGCGGCCGATTGGCTGCGAATCTGCTGGGGGTGGTATTGCACAAGCAGTTCTAGTGAACTGCTTGTGCTATAATAAATGCCGATAGCGTCTGCTGTCAGCATTTATCGATGTGCAGCGGACATGATACGCTACATCGTATCATGTCTGCCCGCACTTTCATAAATATGCCCCGTAGTGTTTATGTATATATCTAAAAAAGAAATGATCTTTCCCACCATTTTGCTGCATGCATCCTTATGTATATAAAAATGTTATTGCCATTTATATGGTCTGTACTTATATATTAAAGAGATATGAAAGGCAAACATGTCCTTTTGTGATTCAGATAGAGCATACCATTTTTTATAAAAAGTTCCCAATTTACTTCTATTATCAAAATTGCTTCTTCCCATGAAATTCTGTGTTGAAGAGATACCTAGGTAGGCATCTGAAGCAGTACATGGCAGGAAATAGTGCTGCAATCTAGTGTTCTTGCAAATGGATTTCATTCTTGCAAAACTGCTGCCATATAGTGTACTAGAAATGGGCCAACTCCTAAGCATACGTCCCTATTATTCAACAAAAGAGAACAAAGCAAAATTGATAATAGAAGACAATTAGAAAGTTGTTTAAAATCGCATGCTCTGTCTGAATTATGCAAGAAATATTTTGGGTTTCATATCCCTTTAACAATTCTAGGAAGTCTCTACAGTACTTACCATAGATTGGGGCTAATCAGTATCAATGAGGGGGTGCACTGGTGTTGCACATTCCCTGGGTGTATCCAGCAGCAGTCATATGCACTTTTTATCTGACACTGCTTCTGTCTTGTATTAGGTTCTAGTTAGGATCATATAGTCTATGAGAGAATTAGGATTCATTTCCTGAAATGTCAGTCAGAATTTAATTGTAAATTTAAAATAAAAAATATTCTGAAAGATAACAACTTGCATTTTACTGTTGGTATATTTTGTTGAAAGAGTTCCTTTATATGAGAACAATATATAACTAAAGTAGGCTTACACATGTCACATTTTCCTCTGTTATTTTCTCTCTCCATGGCCTAGTTCAATAAAACGTGTTCCTGAAATGAATATCACAAAAAATATCACTGCAACGGCTCAACTCGAAAATTGCAGGATTACATTTTATTATTTAACGGTTTCAAAATGTTACAGAACAAAGTGAATGTTTTAGAGAGGTTTTTTTAATTCCAAGGGGTAGATTTATCAACCCCCGGGCGGACATGAGTCGCTATAGCGAATTATGTCCTCCTTGCATCATTAAATGCTGACAGCAGATGCTGTCGACATTTAACATTGCACAAGTATTTCACAAGAATGCTTGTGCAATGCCGCCCCCTGCACATTCACAGCCAGTCGGCCGCTAGCAGGAGATGTCAATCATCCTGATCGTTTCTTCTTAACTCCTGTTTCCTGCAAACCGTAAGGTTCGTGCGGAATAAGCAGCATTCGCTGCTTGGTTAATTTACCCCCAAATAACTGTTAAATTAAAAAAAACAACCTTGTCAGCTCTGAAGCAGAGAGATGTCTTTGAAACAAGATGCTTAAAGGACTGTTCAATGCAGTAGAACTGCCTAATTAACAAGTGCATAATAAAAAGACAATGCAATAACTCTAATTTCAAATAAGCAGTAGATTTTTTCTGACAAATTTATTTTTTTCTCCCATTTTCTGGCCCCCTATATCATGTGACAGACAGCAGCCAATCACAGACTAGTATACGTATACCCTGTGAGCTTGTGCACAAGCTCAGTAGGACTTTGTTCCCAAGAAAGTGTGAATGTAAAAAGACTGTGCAAAATTTGATAATGGAAGTAAATTGGAAAGTGTCTTAAAACTGCTGCTCTTTCTGAATCATAAAAGTTTATTTTGACTTGAATGTCCCTTTAACAAGGGCAATAGAGTCAGTTTTGCATTCTGTGCCCATGAATAGGTGAAAAATCCTGACCACCCACCTGGGAAGCACCTGGAATACCCAAGCCAGTCCCTCAAGACAAATGTTATTCTATCCAGTAAGTCTACTATATCAAAACGGAGAAGTAAATATTTTACAATCAGACACATTTATATTTATATATTAGAGTTTTATTGTTGTGTTTGTAATTATTGCTTTTCCATGTTTAACGTGGGAGATATCATGCATTGAGCACATAAAGCTAATATTGATGTTAATGGAAGGAACGTG